>NC_132889.1:37122549-37135049 GCF_030463535.1 Salminus brasiliensis | reverse complement strand
ATAAAACATCATATGCATACCATACCATATCCACCATTTCGACCCATACTATTCCCAACTGAACCATTATATCCATAATCACCCATACCCACCCTTACTCATCCATACCCACCCATACCCACACTTACCCCTAACCACCCATACCCACCCTTACCCATAACCACCCATACCCATACCCACCCATACCTATCCATACCCACCCTTACCCATTCGCATCCATACCCACCCTTACCCATTGGCATCCATACCCATACCCATCAATACCCATATCCATCCATTTCGTCCCATACCATTCCCATCCGAACCCATCCTATCCATACTCACCCATACCCACCCTCACCCACACCCACCCTTACCCATACACATCGATGCACTCCCTTACCCACCAATACCCACCCTTACCCATATTCACGCATACCCACCCATACACATACCCACCCAAACCCATACCCACCCATACCATACCCATTCCCATTGATACCCACCCATACCATTCTCACCCATACTATGTCAACCCATATGAATGACACACTGAAACCCTTTTTTTAATTGGGTGGAGCTCCTCTTTCAGTAGCCACATGATGACTGCACACTTGCAGCATACAAAGTCATTCATGCAGGCATGAGCGCACACATTCACACACACACACACACACACACACAGACTCACACCAGGAGATAAGACAAGATGAGATGTGACAAGACATCTCCGAGTGTCCTCTGACAGCCAACCTCATCCGTCACTCTCTCTCTCTCTCTCTCTCTCTCTCTCTCTCTCTCTCTCTCTCTCTCTCTGCAGTGTTAGAAAGTGCAGCTCCAGTTTGATAAGCGGAGAGGCACAGGGCTACAGGCCAGAGGCCATCTGAACATGTCTGCTGTTTAAAACAATATCTGTTCCAACACTGTGCCCGAGTGTGTGTGTGTGTGTGTGCGTGTGTGTGTGTGTGTGTGTGTGTGTGTGTGTTATCAGAGGCTGCAGAAGATGTTAAAGAAAAACACCAGCAGGGAAAGAGAGGAAGAAGAGGAAGAATATGAGAACTATGAAGGCCAGGCCAGCGGACGTAAATCAGCCGGAACGAGGAAGCCGGAGAAGAAGAGGGGAAAAAAAGTTTAGAGCAAAATCAATAATTCCAGTTAAACTTAATTTCATATTGATGAATGTTTACTGCAGCTCCTCTCGCGCCCTTTTAGCGCCGCCGCACCAAAAAATCTGTGTGAGAGTTTTATGCACTGAGATAATGACAAGTTCCTGTTTTGCTTTTCTGCTGAATCTCTCTGTTCTACTGCACTGCTGGAACTGGGTCACAGTGTAGCTCTCTCTCTCTCTCGCTCTCTCTCTCTCGCTCTCTCTCTCTCGCTCTCTGTCTTCAGGCATCCTCAACGTAAAGCAACATCACATATCAGTTGTATCTTAAATCAGCAGCTTCAGGACCAGGCTGATGCTCCACTGTCTGTAACAGGGGGAGAACGGCGTCTCCGTCATTCCCACCCCGGGCCGGAATGCTGCTGCCACTGCACTATGGAGGTTTGGTGGTGGAGCTGCAGGAGGAGAACCTCTCTCCAGAACTGCTGTAGAACGCTGCAGAACCCATAGAGTCATATTAGTGAAAAATCCTGTAGTATTACTCTACCGCTATTACAAGCTTCTGCAGCTCTCAGCTTGTCCAGAAATGCATGTCTACAGCATGCATGCACTCAAAGCGCTCATATTTGTATTTACTGCAGTGGAGTAAAAGTGAATTACACTGCCCACCTGTAGGGGGAGCCCAGGATAAAATTACCTACCTATTATATACACTATATAGGACTGAAACTCACTGATTCTCAGACTCACAATGATAGTGGAAACCCAGGAACCATCTAGAATAGGTTTTCCTGTTATTTGAAGGGTTCTATGGTCCCATTTACATTTTTCTACCAAAGAACCCTTAAAGAAAGATCTACTCTGCTGTCCAGAAGGCTTTCTGCTAAACTTTGGAGAAGCACTGCTGTGAGGATTTGATTGTATTCAGTGGTAAGAACGTTCTTAGTGAGGTCAGAATGTTGGATGGGGATCACCACTCCACCTTATTATCCCCAACTCATCCCATCCAAAAGTACTGGATGGAGCACCGTCCATCATTGCAGAGAACACAGTTTGTATGGTATTGGTCTCCACACCTGCTGGGGGGCTTTATACCCCTCTAGCCCACGCCTGGCATTAGCTGGAATGGTGCCAATAGGTTCATGTTTCCTATCTGCTCCAGAGAGTCCTATTGTATGGGCAGTACTTCTGTACAGGGGCTAGACAAGCCCTGTATGTGAGCAATTCAGTAATTAGAAGGGGTGTCCACAAACATATTGTAAGTACAGTGTATGAAGAATGGCATGGAAATTCTGAGGATGCAAGCTCACTACAAACCTGCCACCGTCCTGCTCTGTTGAATTCTCAGAGGATTAGCTAATCTCCTAACCTGCTATCTGCTAATTAGTAATCCAAAGTTGAGTGAATACCTAAGTGGGGGTAATCCTCTTAGTAATGATGCTCTGCCAGTTTAATCACTCATTAAAACAACTTGTCTAGACAGTAAGTGACCAGATCACGGGTCTGCAGACCAGAAGTGCAGGCATCGCTGAGAAAGGTCAAGGTACCCTCTAAGCGAAAGGGCTCTTTTGAACCATCTAGAGAAGGTTTCCTGAAATTTGAGAACCAGTTAACCAGACAGAGAACCATTGCTTCTATATAGAACCAGCTTCTGTATTAAATAACCCTTGAAGAACCCAAGAAGTATCATGTTAAGCCTCACTATGAAGTTGTTTATTGCATTTCTATGCAATGAACGGTTCTTTGAAAGGTTCTTTAAGGGTTCTTTAGTACTGTCATTAAGTCAATATAAACCATGACAACTCAAAGAACCATTCAGATGCTTGATTGGGTTCTTTGCTTGCTATAACACCTATTGGTCTGTTCCTAAATTCAGCCATGTTACTCCACTGCTGCGTTCTCTCTTCACTGACTTCCTGTAGCTGCTGCCCAGGTCATCAGATTCAGACCCCTGACGCTGGTCTACAAAGCCAAGACTGGACCAGCCAGCCCCTCCGTACTTGATGCCGATGGTCAAAAGCTGATCCGCACCAAGAGCTCTTCCAGCTTCAAGTACGGCTCGGCTCGACCCGCCATCCTTTAAGATCCACGGAAGACGAGCGTCCAGACTTTTTACTGTCCTGCACCGAAGTGGTGGAACGAAATTCTCCTGGGTGTCCGAACAGCAGAGTCCAACGCTTGCTGTCTTCAAACCCAAACTGAAGACCCTCCTCTTCTGAGAGGACTTATAGCAGAGTACTATGGTCACCTCAGTGTCTTGTGTTCAGTAGAGTCTAAAGCTTAGAGGAATCTTTGAACTACTAGTCTATTCTAACTAGCTGAGGTTTTTCTTGGGTCAATAGTGAAGCTCTTTTGTAAGTCGCTCTGGATATAAGCGTCTGCTAAATGCCTTAAATGTAAATGTAAATATTGTAGAGGGTTCTCTATAGCATCATAACGGGTCAGAGAGAGAACAGAGAGTGTAAGTGCACAGTATTTCACAGTGTTTCTGCCTGAGAGAACTTCTGCTCAGACTAATAGTTTGCATTACACCCAATTATAAACCCCAAACAGCATCCAAAATGTGTCGGAGTGTTCCAGTAGGTTCCACACAATTGCATAAAGGCCTTCCCAAGGAGTGCATGAACTAAGAGGCACTGAGGGAGGGAAAAGCGTGGGCGCAGGACAGTGTGGTGGCCAGTATCCTAAAAGAAGATGCCAAACCATTCAGATTGTAGCAATCTGTGGGAATAATCAAGCCTGGACCAGGCACTCAGTAAGCCGTCAGTAAGCCGAGGCTCTACTCGGTCCTCGTTGGCGCTATTTTGGCCGACTGAGCGAGTTAAATCGATGCCGGTGGTCAACCGTGAGAGAGAGTTGTCTGATTGGCTGTTTAGCCTAGGGAGTGCACGAGTAGAGAAGTGAAAGAGAGCAAAGCAAGCAAAAACACTCTCGAGAGGACACACACACACACACATTCACACACACGTTTTATTACCAACTGTCTGAATTTGAACCACATTAAATGTCTGATAGCACTTCAAGAGGCCTACATTTTATTAATTTCTCCCTTGAGCATTTTTAATGGCTTTATGAACCAAAAACAGCCATAATTCATAATTCATACCCTCTTTATCCCATTTTAAATTGGTTCAGCAGTCTAATGTGTTTCCACTATGGCTTGAGGATTGCTGGTTCCAAACCTGCGTCAAGCAGCTTTGCCATCAGTGGCTGGAATAAGAGAGAGCACAATTGGCCGTGTTCTCTCCGGGTGGGTAGATGGCGCTCTCTCCCCTCTTTACTCTAAAAGCGGTGTTGGCTGGAACAGGCATCTGTTAGCTGGTGCGGTGGAGCTGGAGACCCGGAGCTTTCCTCAGAGCGAGACGGCTGCCTGGTGATGTTTGAGCAGTTGGGTTAATTGGCAGAACCAGACTGAATTTGAATTTGGCAGTGGTTCTTTATATTGTCTTGAGTTTCATGAGGAATGGACCAATAGAAATGCTCCAATAGAAATAACATCCTCTTCCTGTAAAGTTGCACCATATTGGCAAAAGTATTGGGACACCTGCTTAATTACTGTTCCTTCTGAAATTAAGGGTTAACTGTCTCTACTGTCCAGAGAAAAAGGCTTTCTACTAGATTTTGGAGGATCATTGCTATGAGGATTTGATTGCATTCAGCAACAATAGCTGTGTTAGTTAGTTATCATCCCCAAACTCCACCATCATTCCAGAGTACACAGTTCCTCTACTGCTCCACAGCTCAACTGCTTTCTACCCTTGAGCCCACGCCTGTCATTAGACAGCATGGTGCTATGTTGATCTGCTCCAGAGAGTCCTATTCTATTGGCAGCACGTCTCTACAAGCTGTGTGTACATGCATGTGCACATCTGTGTCAGCAATGGGTGCAATTTAAAATTGCTGAATGCGTTCATTCATTAGAAGGGGTGTCCACAAATATTTGGACATGTAGTGTATATCATATAAAAGGACACAAAGAAAGTGTCTATATATACATAAATACAAGATAGGGGGTTTCTAATAAAGTGGCCATGAAATCTAAAATGAATGGAGTTTTAGGTTCCAGCTGCTGGTTTATTCAGATAGCCACAGAGACGTGATGACCGCTGACCGCCGAGAGCCACTGTCACACTCTGGTTAGGCTACCAGTCACATTCAATCTGCTCAGCTCAGTAATAAAACCATTCCAGACTCCGACATCACTGGGAAATTCGTGGACCAGCCCAACCCCCTGGATCTGTGACCCGATGGACTCACTCAGACTCTTCGGCTGGAGAAGACGCTGCTGACCACTGGCTAAAACAAAGACATGTCCAGAAACACGTAAGACGCACTGAGCAGGATCTGACTGATCGCATTTGGGGTAAAGGGGGTAAAAATACGCCTGTGTAATCCTCGTCCCCAAAAACAGGAGCTTTTCTGAGAACGCTGTGGACCTCAGCTGACCCCGTGACCCTGCCCTGCTGCCAGTCATTTCATCGCCATGACGACAGTGACTGACATCTCTTGTCACTCCACAAAAGTCCTTCTGAGAGGGCCGTGCTCCCGCGGAGACGGAGCGGCTAAGCAGCGGCCGTCTCGGGGCGTGAATCAGGGCTATGTCATGGCACCCTATCCCCCCCTCACACACACACTCTCTCTCTCTCTTAAGACGGATATTCATTCAGACATTTGCGTCCACATGGCCTGGACTTTGGCGGTGCTCTGGGAGGGAAGAGCATGATTCAAGAGCATAATGCGCACACACACACACACACACACACACACACATATATATATATACAGTCATGTAAACAAAGTTAGGACACCCTAAAAAAATCTTATATATTTAAACATCTGGATGTTTGATCTTCATCTGATCGACACTGAGAGATGAAGGTAATCTAACTGAACTCACACACCTGAAGAAATGTCGTTAATCATAATTAATAAAATTACATTAATAGAAATGTTAGTTCGGACACCCTCTGCCCTAAAAGCTGGTATTTTCCCCCCTTGATTGAAATAACGTCAGTCAGATGTTTCCCACTCCTCCATGCAGAAATCTTTCAGCTGTGGGACGTTTCAGCTTCAGCGTTTAGACAGATGCTCTCACATTTCCCTCAAGCAGCTCCCTCTGATACAGTGAAGACGTCCTGGTCTTCATCTCATGAACATCAGACCTGGGTGGTCTTTCTTTCTGATGGTAGATGCTGTGAGTGGTAGATGAGGTGTGGTGAGATCTAACGGCTACCGTGATGATATTTTAGGATTGTCAGAGACATCTTTGTTCATCTTGTTCCACTTATAAATGATTTAGTGGATTTAGTAGAACGTCTGATTTCTAACTGTTCTGAGATCTTTTTAAACTCCTTCCCAGACTCCTCTACAACATCTCCAACCTTCTTCCTGAAGGCCTCAGAGAGCTCTCTGGATCTGGCCATGATGGTGATCTTCTTCACCCCTCACTTCAACAACCATCAAGATCAGACCAGACTAAACATCTGAGGTTTAAATCAGACTCCAGACTCCTCCAGAATAATCCTCTCCAACCATGTTCTGATCATCTGCAGCTGATCTTCTGCTCCTGAGTCTGATTCTACACATCTGAAGGAGTAATATATGTGTTTTTATTTAGTTTTTTTTTACATTTCTATTAATTCCACTTTATTAATGATGATTAAAGACGTTTCTTCAGGTGTGTGAGTTTAGTTAGATCACATCCGTCTCTTAGTGCTGATCACATGAAGATCAAACGTCCAGATGTTTACATATGGTCAAAAACATCAAGGATTTAATGGGGTGTCCTGTTTTTTTCACGTGACTGTATATGGGTATATGTACAGTATGCATGAGAGAGTGAGTGAGTGTGTGACAGGAACAAGGAAGGGAGGAAGATTGAGTGTGTACTTAGGTGAGGGTGGGCTGGGTGATTGTATTTATGTGTGTGTGCGTGTGTGTGTTAGGGTGAGTGAGTGTGTGTGTGTTCAAGGCAATCAGTGTTTGAGGAGCTGCCTCAGGCACTTGTACAGATCAGTGTGATGACGCAAAGAACTGCATTGAACAGCTGATCTCATTCCGCTCAAAAATCACACACACACACACACACGCACACACACACACAAAGCCCTGACACCCCACCACACTATGCTATAAATTTATTACATAAAAACACTCAATAAATCAGCTGTGTGTGTGTGTGTAGCTGCTTACACACACACACACACAGGCTTAAAACACACACACACACACACAACTGGCTTAATGCTCAATTCCAAACCTGTCACACACACTCGGAGGGTAAATAAGCCGTCTGTGGCCGAATAGCACCCCCCCACCCCCATCTTCGCCACCCTCGTCCTCATCAGCGGCAGCGGCTGTGCGGGCAGCAATAAAATATTACTGATCACAATAATAACACGGATAAATAACCACAGTTTGACCCCGTGAAAAAAAGACCCCTGTGATGTAATTAGAGTTGGCGCCTGACTGGCACGAGGCCCCGACACCAAACACATCAATAACACACCAGCCGCACCAACCGGGACAGGCTCAGTGTCTGAGCTCTGCATCCCTAGTTTTAGCTACCAGCATACTCCATATGGACAAAAGTATTGGGACACCTGCTCATTCATTGTTTCTCGTTGGAGTAACGAGAGTCTCTACTGTCCATGGAAGAAGGCTTTCCACTAGATTAGGGGAATTCTCGAGCACTGCTGTGAGGATTTGATTGCATTTAGCAGCTAGAACATTCTTGGTGAGGTCAGGATGTCGGATGACCACCACCCCACCAAACTCCCACCTCATCCATCCCCAACTCCTCAACTCATCCCAGCCATCATTCCAGAGAACACAGTTCCTCACTGCTCCACAGCTCAATGCTGGGGCAGCTCACGACTGGCATTAGGTGGCATGGTGCCAAAAGATCAATCAGTCCTATTCTATTGGCAGTACTTTTGCTCTATTCAGGGACTATTCAAGCTCGTTTCGAGCAGCGGGTGCAATTCTGTAACTGAATGCATGTATTAAAAGGGGCGTCCACAAACTTTTGGACATCATATAGAGTAATTCCCGTCAGCTTCTGCTCCATCTTCTGAGCACTGAATTTAGTGCGTAATGAAGCGGTTTGGTGAGCTTCACGCCGTATTTCTGCAATCTGATGGAGAAAATCACGGCTCATTTACGGAACCATACAAAAGTCCCAACTTTTTAATTGGGCTCCCTGCTCTGCCTCTGCTCCCACAGTCCCCCACACACCACTGCTGCCTGTCCCGATAGAAATCAATGGGAGACTAAATGAAAAACGCTCCGCCGTAATGTAGTACTGGGACGATGACACCAGCGCTCATTAGAGTCGGCTGAGAAGTCAATTTACTTCTTTTATGAGCAACAAAATATGAAACAGTGGCTCTCAGTGCCAGCCCGGGTGGGAATTCCACAAAGCTACTTAAATAACTTAAAGCCAAAGTCAAGCCTGTGAATATGAGCAGACAGACATTCCTGTTGGACAGTTCTCACTTTTGAGCCAAATAATTCAGTTTACTGAGAAATCCTGCCCCCCAGAGACCCCCTGCACATGTTTCCCCACTCAAACACACCTGACTCAGCTCAGCAAGAGCTTGACAAATATTTAATGAATGAAATATGACACATAACGCATCCAAAAAAACTAAATCAAAACTTCATAAAATCTAAACTTCATAAAATAAAAACTCTAATAAATCAAAACTTCATAAAATCAAAACTTCATAAAATAAAAACTCTAATAAATTAAAACTTCATAAAATCAAAACTTCACTAAATCAAAACTTCATAAAATCAAAATTCTAATAAATCAAAACTTCACTAAATCAAAACTCGAATATAAAATCTGCTAAATCAAAACTCTAAAAATCCAAACTTCATAAAATCAAAACTCCACTAAATGAAAACTCCACAAAATCACAACTTAATTAAATCAAAAATTCTGCTAAATCAAAACTTCACTAAATCAAAACTCTAAAAAATCTAAACTCCACAAAATCAAAACTTCATAAAATCAAAACTCTAAAAAAATCTAAACTCCACAAAATCAAAACTTCATTCAATCAAAATTCTGCTAAATTAAAATTTCATTAAATCAAAACTTCACTAAATAAAAACTGCACTAACCACACACCACATCAGGAGAACATCAAAATAAGTAAGACTCTGAAATAATGATGTTTTGTAATTCTTATTACAGTGCTCAGCTATGCTAAACTAGGTTATGCTAGGCTACACTATGCAGCTCCTGCGAACTGTCCTGGTGCCATAAAGCACCCAATCCGTTCAGAGCTTATAGGCTTTTTTAGGACGTTCTGAGGTAACATAACAGGGTGGTAAACAGGCTTATTAAAGAGCACTCAGCATTTTTATATAAATTGTATCTTAAGGGTCCAATTATTTACCTTAAAGTCGCATCAGAATTAGTTACCCTGGAGAAAAGTGCACCCCTGAACCTTTTACATATGTATGATAAAGCCATAACATTAATACCTCCTGCCAAATATGGAGCAGGTCTCCCTTGTTCTGACCATTTAGATCTGACAATTCAAGGCATGGACTCCACAATCCTGCTGAAGTGTCCTGCTGTGGTTTCTGGCTAATGATCTAACACAGCAGATCCTTTAAGTCCTGTAAGTTGTGAGGTGGGCGGGGCCTCCACGAGCATCAATGAGCCTAAGTTGCCCATGCCCCTGTCACTGGTTCTTGGTAGGTCAGTACTGACCACTGCACACCGGGAACACCTCACAAGACCTGATGCCTGATGTTCTGGAGATGTTCTGACCCAGTCTGACTCGTCTAGAACTTCACAGTTCGGTTCTTGTCCAAGTGTCTTAGATTCTTACCCATTTTTCCTGCTTCTATTCCTTCATCACCTTCAAGAACTGACCGTTCACCCACTGGAAGTAGATCATCAGTGCTATTCACTTCACCTGGCAGTGGTTTTAATGTTATGGCTGACGGGTGTATATTTTAATTGCATCATCTTTAAATTAGGACTGGGGACGTCTAACACAAACATACTTGATGAAACTCAAACTGTTTATTCCCATCACTCCATGTCATTAAGTCAACGTGATTAAACCCTTAAAAGTAATTAGGACTCAAAATTAAATGAGTGACTACGGTCATGGTAACGGACTGCCTCGGTGGATACAGGTACACACATACAACTGCGCCTTCAAAACAAGTTCAATTAACTCCTGGATTCTGCTGCAGACACGAGCGCCCTGAAGAAACATCCATTTAAAAGCACTCATTTTTACAGAAGATAAAAAACAAACGATTGGCCTCAAAACAAGGAACATCACCTGATTGGTGGGAGTCCACCAGTTTGGGTACAATCTGTTCAGATTATCAACCAGAGCTGATAACTGACCTTTATGTGACCTTTAAGAGATACAGTATGAGCTGACCTGCTAAACCTGGAGATACACAATGCTGCAATACAGCCTCTGACCGCAAGACCCTCCAACGCATTGTGAGGACAGCTGAGAGGATCATCGGAGTCTCTCTGCCCTCCGTCATGGACATTTACACCGCCCGCTGCATCCGCAAAGCAACCAGCACTGTGGATGACTCCACCCACCGTTCACACAGACTGTTCTCCCTCCTGCCATCAGGAAGAAGGTACCGCAGCATCCGGTCCAACGCGACCAGGCTCTGCAACAGCTTCTTCCCCCAAGCCATCAGACTCCTCAACACAACTCAACTTCTGAGCTGATGTCTTTTCTGTTACATGCACTCTCTCTCCCCCCCTCTCTCTCTCTCTCTCTCTTTACCCCTTCTCTCTCTCTCTCTCTCTCTCTCTCTCTCTCTCTCTCTCTTTACCCCTTCTCTCTCTCTCTCCAACCATTTACCCTAGATAAAATGGGAAGCATTTTTGCACAAAGCATTTGCACTAATAACTTTACTACCTCACTGGACTCAATATTTATTACACACTGCATCATTTGCACACTACCCCCAATTATTTATTATTCTCTGTCTGTACTGTGTTGTGTTGTCTGTCCGCACTTGTATTGTGTTGCACTTGTGTTCTGTATGCACTGTGTTTGTGTTGCACCATGGTTCTGGAGGAACGTTTCACTGTTTCACTGTGTACTCTGTATGTAGTTGAAATGACAATAAAACCCACTTGACTTGACTTGACTTAAATCAAACCAGACCAAGTCAAAACCTGATTAAAACTATGCCAAAAAAAGTCTACATCAAAAAACTCAGTTAGATTAAAACCTTACCTAATCAGAATTTAGCTAAAACTGGAAAAAGTTAAAACTAGCAAAACTTGGCAAAAGAACACTTAGCTAAACCAAAATGTGAACAAATCAGAACTCAGATAAAATAAAACTCCACAAAGTAAAAAATTTGACAAGGACATAACCAAATGTCTGATAAAAAACTATTATTTTAAAAATAATAAAAGATTTAAAATTATATTTCTTTGCATTGCTGAAAATCAAAATTAAATTCTGTTAAATTGAATTTCTGCTAAATCAAAAACCAGATATTAACTAAATCAAACCAGACCAAATTAAACTTCACTAAATCAAAAATGTGGCTAAATGTAAAATCAGCTGAACAATAACTTATTTAAATGTAAATTCAGCTAAATCAAAACTGTACTTGGCTAAAAGCTAACCCAATCTCTTCTGCTTGCTGAGCTAAAACTAGCAAAACCAAAACGTGATTCCATCCTAATTCAGCTAATTCAAAATGTGACTAAATCAGAAGTTAGCTAATCTAAAACTCGACAAATTAAAACTTAGCTAAACTAATATCTGACAAACCAAATTCCTGCTTAATCAAAAATCAATTCTATGAAATCTCAACAAATGAAACTTCACAATAAAAAGTTTTGTAAGTTCAAGGTTCCTCTTAATGGAAGCTGGATTCAATCAGAACTGGGCTGAATCAGTAGTTTGTGTTCTGCTGAAGGTAAAAGGGTGAAGCTCCAGATGTTTACTGCAGCAGAACTGAAGAAATGAAGTTCAGCTCCACAGCCCAGCCTCAGCCGCCGGCTCAGCCCAGCTCTCAGACAAAGAGCTACTCAATGTGAAGAACCTACTGCAAGACCCTCTGTCTCCTCCCTCCATCTCCTCCCCTCTCCTCCAATCACCTCCATCTCCTCCCTCTCCTTCTCACCTCCCTCCATCTCCTCTCCCCTCTCCTCCATCTCCTCCCCTCCAATCACCTCCATCTCCTCCCCTTTCCTTCTCACCTCCCTCCATCTCCTCCAATCACCTCCATCTCCTCCCCTCTCCTCCTCACCTCCCTCCACCTCTCCTCCATCTCTTTCTCTCCCATCTCCTCCCCTCTCCTCCTCACCTTCCCTCTCCCCCCTCTCCTCCTCTCCCATCTCCTCCCCTCTCCTCCCTCTCCTTCAATTACCTCCATCTCCTCCCCTCTCCTT
>NC_132889.1:37075049-37117549 GCF_030463535.1 Salminus brasiliensis | reverse complement strand
ATAGGTATGGTATAGATGGGTACTGGTATGGATGGTTATAGAGAAGTATAGGTATAGATGGGTATAGAGGGGTATTGGTATGGATGGTAGAGATGGTTATAGATTAGTATAGATGGGTATAGAGTGGTTTTGGTATGGATGGGTGTAAAGTGGTATGAATTAGTATAGTTGGGTATTGGTATGGATGGGTATAGAGAGGTATTGGTATAGATGGGTATTGGAATGGATGGTAGAGATGGTTATAGATTAGTATAGATGGGTATAAAGTGCTATTGGTATTAATGGGTATATATTGGCATGGGTATAGTTGGTATACAGGGGTCTTGATTATATAATTATGGATAGGTATGGATATGTATGGGTATAGATGATATAGAGGGGTATGGATGGTACAGATTAATATGAATAGGTATGGTGTGGAGGGGTTTAGAGGGATATGGGTAAGGATGGGTAGAGATGCATATGTGTAGGGATTGCTATAGAGGCGCATGGGTAAAGATGAGTATGGATGGGTATTGAAGGTTATGGGTATGGATGGTATAGATTAATATGGATGGGTATAGATCACACCATCCATAACCATCTATGTTGCTTATAAACAGCTTATTTTAAAGCTTAGTACGTTACTTTTTAAAGAATAAATATCAGATACCCAATTATTGGAATAGTAAAGTGGTATTGTGCTATTATCCTCATTCAAACTGTAAATCCAGTATTGCAAATGTAATCAAACCATGAGCTGATTGTATTGATACCTCCCCAGATATTGGCTTTCACATTACTGATATAATTAATGAAGAAGTCTTCATTATGCAAGTGAACTAAACATTTCAGTGAGTGAACACTGAACACCACAGCCAGTCTTGTTCATTGGGCATTTGGATGAATTGGGGCTCTACAGACATCAATCATCTCAGAGAAAAAACAAATCAATGCAGGCCGACATTCAAAAAACGCCACATACATATTATGCAAATGAAATTATGCCACATATTTCCATTCAGTCAAACAGCATCAGCTTAAACCCCACATAGGGCCTTTACCATCAGCCCAACATTCATCTGAAGCAATGCTGACAGTTTCACTTCTTACTGACCTGTATGTCAAACAACCCCCTTGGTTCATGTAACCGCATCACATTAAGGGTGTGTGTTTTGTAAGCCTTCACAGTACGGCATCAATACGCCATAAGCAGCAGAATCACAGCAAATGTTGTCTTTGGTCCACATGTGCAGCCCTAGCCTTCACCATTACTCAGAGAAACGGCATCCTGCACTGCCTCCGTCCTCACATTTGCATCCAAGACCCGAACGCAGGGTGATGGGGGACTGTCGTCGCAGCAGCAACAGTTGCCAGGGAAACCTCACCATAGGAACCTGTAGAGATGCTAGGCCACTCCAGCTCTCGGCGGACGCAGAGCAGCGACATGGTGGAGGCAATGCATCTGCATGTGTTTGTTTTTGCGCATTTTCAGGACAAGCTAATGTTCTGATTATGCTGGAAAACCAGACAAAAAACAGGGCCTGGAAGCAGCGACATGGCTCGGACTCTGCTTACTGACATGAATACGCACAGCTGATCAGCCGGAACATTAAAAACACCTGCCTGATATTGTGTCTGAGCCCCTCGTAAAGCCAAAACACCTGTGATTTATCATGACATGGACTCCACAGGAAATTACTAGCATTCAGCAATTTAGGATCAGACCCAAAAAGGCAAGACTTCACTCCCCACTCCCACATTAATGAGTCTTGGGCGCACCGGTTGGTCTTCCTCGTGCCGCCACAACAGATCTGACCGTTCCAGGCATGGTCTCCTCCACAAGACCTCTGAAGGTGTCCTTCTGTGGTATCTGGCCGCAAGACTAACGTTAAGTTGTAAGCTGTGAGGTGGGCGGGACCTCTGTGAGTATCAATGAGCTTTGGGTGCCCGTGACCCTTTCTTGGAGCACTTTTGGTAGGTACTGACCAGTACTGCATACTAGGAGAGAACACCCCACAAGACCTGATGCCTGAGATTCTGGAGATGTTCCGACCCAGTCTGATTCGTCTAAAACATCACAGTTTGGTTCTTGTCAAAGTGTCTCAGATTCTTATGCTTGACCATTTATTACTGCTTTACACCTTCATCACCTTCGAGAACCCACTGTTCACTGGCCGCCTGATATGTAGAGCCCACCCCGTGACAGGAGCCACTGGACCCAGATCATCAGTGCTATTCACTTCACCTGGCCGTGTCTGGCTGGTGTATATGTGGGGTGACCTTCTAGCCTTTAGAGGTAAATGAGCTAAAGGGTTAAATGGTTGAACCAATGCATTGAAAAGGATTTGGTTTCTCATGGTATCTTGGTATTTATGCAAAGTTAAGGTAGCCAAGCAAGCTCTCCCATTGGTTGTTCATTTGGTGGTGACCTGAAGGCCTAATGAATGCACCAACCAAAAGAATGGACCATTTATGTTCCTCCTGATTTCCAGTGGTTGAGACCAGAGTTTTGAGTGGAAGCATCACTCTACTCCTTCTGGAGGCTGTAGATATGTCATTCACTGTGAATGTGAGCAGTACTGTGAGGCAAGGCCTGTAGAAAACCTGGACGCCGTGGCTCCATTCTCTTCCCTTCTACAGAAATGAAGCCAAAATTATCCACCATGTCAAATTTGCAACCAAAGTCTGTGCAGTAGAGAAACCTGGAGGAACCGAGCTCTGTTCTTCAGACTAGCTCACCGACAAGATCTCACTACTTTCTTACTTTCAGAATGAGAAGCTCTTGTTTCTCCTTTTTACTGGATTTACGTTCACCTGCATCTGTTCTGATGAGATCTGGAGCTTCTACATTAACATATTTGAACATATTTAAACATCTGGATGTCTGATCTTGATGATGGAGGTGATCTAACTAAACTCACACACCTGAAGAAACGTCTTTAATCATCATTTATAAAATGGAATTAATAGAAACGTCATTTATCACTCCTTCAGATGTGTAGAATCAGACTCAGGAGCAGAAGATCAGAACATGGTTGGAGAGGATTATTCTGGAGGGGTCTGGAGTCTGATTTAAACCTCAGATGTTTAGTCTGGTCTGATCTTGATGGTTGATGTGAGGGGTGAAGAAGATCACCATCATGGCCAGATCCAGAGAGCTCTCTGAGGCCTTCAGAAAGAAGGGTGGAGATGTTGTAGAGGAGTCTGGGAAGGGGTTTAAAAAGATCTCAGAATAATTTGAAATCAGCTGCTGTTCCACTAAACCCACTAAATAATCTACAAGTGGAAGAGCTGACCAGCATGGCCAGATCAGACCGTCCTAGCAAGTTCAGTCCAAGAGCAGAACCCCAAGGTAAGTAAAGACGTCTCCAACGATCCTAAAATATCATCACAGGTAGTTTTTGCTACAGCTGATGTCCAGCTACAGCAGAGACCAGACACTTTGATTTTCATGGGAGATGAGCAAGAAGGAAACCCCTTACTGTCAAAGAAAACATCAGAACTAGACTAAAGTCTTCCAGAGAACTTCTAGACCAAGACCAGGACATCTGGAACAATGTGCTCTGGACAGATGAAGGACGTTTGCTGTAAACCAACACAGACACAGTATTTGAGCACAAGAACCCAGATCAGCTGTGAAGGATGGAGGTGGAGATGTCCTGGTCTAGGGCTGCTTTTCTGCAGTAGAATCCATAGAATCCACCAGGACGTCTTCACTGTATCAGAGGGAGCTGCTTGAGGGAAATGTGAGAGCATCTGTCTAAACACTGAAGCTGAAACGTCCCACAGCTGAAAGATCTCTGCATGGAGGAGTGGGAAACACTCTCTCCCAGTGGATGTCAGAGACTGTAGATCATTGTAGGAAACGTCGGACTGAAGTTATTTCAGCCAAGGGGGGGAAATACCAGCTATTAGGGCAGAGGGTGTCCGAACTAACATTTCTATTAATGCCATTTTATTAATTATGATTAACAACGTTTCTTCAGGTGTGTGAGTTTAGTACCTTCATCTCTCAGTGTCGACTACATGAAGATCAAGCGTCCAGATGTTTAAAAGACAAAGGTTTCATGTTGTATATATATATATATATATAGATAAAAATATGATTATATAACTACACTAGTTACATATAGTCACTGTTTGACCAAAGCCTCGTATCGCTGAAACAAAACTTTACAGGAGGAAAAAAAAGCAACATTCTTAACTTTCATTGTTAGTTAATGTAGCAAGATTTTATTCCCAGAATTCCTGGATCACCTTATTGATCCATTTCTCATGAATTTTCCACACAAAATAAAGAACAGCTGGTGTTTTCAAATGATATCAGAAACAGAAAGTGAAAAAAGGGGGATACTAGGTTTTGTTCTGACAGTGACGATACATACAGTACACGTATAACCCCCTGTGTGTGTGTATATACGTGTGTGTGTGTATACGTGTGTGTGTATATACGTGTGTTTTCATCAGGTGGATGAACACCAGCGCAGCGACCAGAAGAGATGGCACCCCAGCTTTGATGCAGTTCGCCTCATTAATTTGAAGGCGTGTTGCCGAGGCAACAGGGTGTTGACATGGCGCAGTCGCACTTCTTGGCACTGATAATAGGTGTCATTCTGAGAACAGGCACAGATCCCCCAATCCCACCACCTCCACCACCACCACCACCACCTCCCTCCCATCCCTCCATCTGCAGCACATACCACGTCCCCACCACCAGCCACCGCACCTCAGCGCCACCTGCGTGAGCATGTATGATGAGAAAGGTGTGGCCTCCACTCCTCCACTCTGAAAAATAAAGGTTTTTATAGGGTTCTCTGAGCGATGGCACAGAGGAATGACATGAACCTTTTTTGTGAAGGAGATGCGAGAGCGAACCCTTTAAAAAAGTGAGGTTTAACCCTTTAAAGCCTACTTATAACTTTGCAACTTTCAATCAATTATTATTGCATACTTAGCAAATAATATACTATATATATACTAACAATACTATGATCAATAATTATAAATATTAGAAATAATTAATTAATTAAATATACATAAATATGCTAATTAAATGACATACTTCCTGCTCCCAAAAAAAAACAAAAAAACTAAAAAAACATAGAAGTTTGAAATTAATTATTAAAATGTAAATTTAAAAAGTAAAATATAAAAAGAATAAAAATGCTGTGTAAAAATCAATAAGAAATGCAATAAAAGTCCCAAAGAATACAATATGATACAAAATACAAAATAAAAGTCCTACATATAAAGTGTTATTTATTTATTTATTTATAAATAATTGATTAGATTTAAATCATTGATCAGAAGTTTAAATAAACACCTCTGTCTTAAAGAATTTGAATTTTATAGTCATTATTTTGATGGTTCAGGCTTTAAAAGGTTAAATAAATTTCTGTAAAGGTTCTTTGAAAACAACTGAAACAATTTAAAAGTCTCTTTTACAAAAATGGTTCTTAATGGAAGCAAAAGCGGTTCTTCTATGGCACTGTTCAAAGAACCTCCTGTAGAACCTTTACTTTTAAGAGTGTACAGTGAGAGACACACCAGTGAGATCCCCGTTTCACTAGCTAGCGAGAGACATGTCAAAAAGCATTAGAAACAAAAATTATCATGAAAATCAAATCAAAAATCCACGCCATCAAGTTTCACTGTATCACTTGCGGTTTTTCGTGTGCCATATTCTTTTTAATTTCGAAGTGACTTCCGCTAACAGAATATGTCTCATAATAACGAGTGTAACCTTAGCTAATTATAATAACAATAACAATATTACAATTAAGATAACACTTGATCTTTTAAAAAAAGAAAACAAAGCAAAAAAATCAAACTAGATAAAAACAAAGAATGAAAGACACTTATTATCATAATAGTTTTGTTTTAAAAGAGCTCTATAAGTTTCTATAGTTTTTCATTTATTTGTCCTTTTTCCATTAAAAAAACAAAAACAAAACAAAAAAAACAACCGAATGTTTATTTAGTTTCGGATTCCAGTCTAGTGTGGTCTCGCTCATGGAGCTGGGTTTCTCTTACCTTTCAAAAGCTTCAAAATGCTGTCCTCCATTAGCGGTCAGAGTCTTAGCTCGTATCTCCGTTCGAGAACACAGTGATTTTGAGATTTTGTAATCCACTGCACTCCCATGGTGTTTTTTTTTTTATTTTGTTTTCCGTCGTGGTTGAGTCCGTGTTCTGTTCGGAAACATGTTCGATCACATAGGAAAAAGAAGAAACAAACAAACACAGGCTCCTGGTTGAGTTTCATGTTGTAGAAAACAGAAGGAGCAGGCGGTTGGTTGCTGAAGAGCTGAAGAGCTGGAGAGCTGGAGATAGGGCTGGAGATAGGGCTGGAGCTGGAGCCGAGGGCCCATTTGAAGACCCTTGCTTTATATCCTTTTTGGACAGGTGGGGTGGATGGGGGGGATTTCCGAGCAAATCGGTGGTTGTAGGTTCTGTCGTCGTGGTAAATCTGGTAATTCCTCGGTAGCGCTGGGAATCTATGCTGTAGTGACGATCACATTGTTCTAGCACAATGAAATACAAACATCACCTCTGGATACAAAAAAGGAACCAACCAAATGAATAATAATAATAATAATAATAATAATAATACTAAAAAGAAAACAAAAAAACAATCAGCTGACATAGAAGCATTTTTATAGATATCATAATCATATCATTGTAATATCAATAATAATGTATTTACTCTTATTCAATATAGAGGGACAGATTTCATAAATTTCACTTTTCCGCACATCAAAGAACTCTCTGTATAGCAGCATTTAGATAAAAATTCACATTTGCTCTCGTTACATGACCTATTACTGTATTATCATTATGGTTAGCATAGTTTGTCGGCGTTTGTCGGTCTCTTTTTTTGTTTGTTTTTTTCTCCCCCCACCCCCGCCCCCACCCACACTCCACCCCCGCCCCCAACGCTAAAATGTTCATACTGCAACAAGAATCGTCGTTATAATTCCACTGTAAAGACAAACAAGCGTTACTCATCTTCTACTCTTCAATCTTCAGCGACCCTGTTAGTAAGAATGCAACAAGAAAAGGGAAGAGGATTGAAAGACTAAAAATCAGCTCAAACACAATCTCGGAATTTGATCGCCCTCCCCTCTGAATTTGAACCGCCCCGGGACCTCCCGGTGTCCCACAGACGGGCCTCGCGGTCTGGGCTGTCTGTTGGCAACTAAAGGTTTCTCCGAGCGCCGAAACGCAGCTACGGCGGCAGCAGCTGCTCGGTTCTTCAAAAGCCGTGGCTTTCAGTCAGAAAACAAAACAAACCAAAAAAACAAAAATCCCCCCAGAAAAGGTGAAAGATTCTTCATAATTTATTTCTCTGAATGAAAATAGATTTATATATGGTGTGTATACGCTCACAGTCTATTATTATTCTTTTCTCTGTAGAATTCTCTTTTCAGATCATCGTCTTATGCCCTTTTAGGTTCTTTTATAAAAAAAGAAAATAATAAAAACAAAGGTCTTGAACTTGTCTTGTCTTATTTTTCCCCTCCCTCTCTCGCTCCTTTCCTTCCACCTCCTCAAGAAGGTGTTAAAGGGAGGAGAAAGTGAGAATATGGCAGAGTCCATCGATCAGAACGAAACACAAGCCCTCGACACAGTGCTGGTCTGTCTAATCCACCGTCCTCGGAAAACAACACCGCAAAACCTTCGCTGAGAACCCCTGCCCTTCGCTGTCCCAGCCCTCTAAAATCTCCCTCTCCTTATATATATAGTTATATATATCGTATATATTCTGTTTATATACCTTACGGTCGCCTCCTCTGCACTCTAATGTCTCTCTAATCTCCTCAGGACTGTCCAGACACTGTCCTCAACCCTCCTTTCTGAGCGATAGTCTGTGTCTGTGGTCACGCCTGGTCATACGCTCTCGCTTTGGCACAGATCCGTGCAAGTTTGGCTCGTGGAACTGATCTTCTGAACTGATCTGAAGTGTGTGTGTTGTGTTGATACTGTATCGACGCTGAGTGTGAGCACGTTCGCTTGGATGGCGGTTCGACGTAGAGCGGAGAGCGGTTCGGAAAAGAAAGTGGTGTCCTAACTGCGGTGTGGTCATCTCGTCTTCCTCGTCCCCTCACCCTGTGCGGGAACCCGTCCACAGCTTCACAGCTATGTCTTATTCCTGTGTAGGTAATATGTCATACAATGCTGGGTCTACCTCGCTCGTTACTCCTGAGAACATACCCACGGGGGCTGAACAGGCAGTGCCCTTCATCTGTTACTGTCTTCTTGATGCTATCCCTTCATTTTTCATCTCCCTATCCTTCATCCTCTCTATTTCTCTCTCTCTCACACACACTCTCACTCACTCGCTTCCTGTTTTAGATCTGAGTCTCTTGGACGTTCTCCTTAGAGCCACTCTTGAAGAGCAGGGGCTCGATCTGAGGGTTCTGCCCTTTACCTATCAGGCCTTTGAGTGAGCCGTGGATGCCAAGATTGGGCAGGGGCATCGAGGAGGGAATGGAGCAGGGTAAGGTGCCCACAGAGACGGGCATCTGGGCACAAGAGATGGGTGTGGTCTGGGACTGGGAGCAGGGAGAAGGGTTGTTGTTGTTGTTGAGGCCGACCCCAGAGCCTCCAGAGAGGCCCAGGCCCATCATGTTGTTGTTGAAGTGGTGGGACTTGTAGTAGTGGTTCAGGTGCTCCGCCCGAGCCAGGTTGGGCAGGTTGACAATCTCAGGATGGTGCAGCCGCAAGCTTTGGCTCCCCCCTCCGGATCCTACCTGCGGCACGGTGGAGCCGCCACTGATGCCGCTGCCTCGGACGCTGGCCCCGGCACCGATCTCGTCCTCCACATTGATGATCTCGATGGCCCGCGCTGGTCCGTGGTGCTTGTGGAGCTGGTGCTGCTTCCGTAGCTTGTAGAAAACCACCAGCATCACGGCCGCCATGAAGGTGATGGCCACGAAGCAGCCGATGATGATCTTGGTGGTCTTCATCACGTCATCCAAGCCGGAGGGGTAGCTGGGTTCCAAAACCGGGACAGTGAAGGTGGGCTTGGTCGCCCGGGGCGAGGACGAAGAGCCTAAAACCGAGAGAGACGACGCCGTGGTCGGGATCACGTCATGCCAAAGGCGCCCAGAAGGTGTCGGCCCAGGAATGTGGATGATAGTCTCGTTGCTGGAACGCATGGGCGAATCATCGTCTGCTGTTGTTTCCACGGTTTCCACAGTAACGGTGGTGAAGTAGGTATAGTTGACACTGGCGTCTGCTGCAGTGACATTCAGGACGGCGGTTGCTGTCGTGTTTCCAGCCGAGTTGGTCACCATGCACGTGTACTGGCCCATATCGCGCAACGTGACGTTGGTGAAGTTCAGCGTCCCGTCGTGCAGCACCGAGATTCGGACACGGTACGATCCATGGGTCATCAGGGTACCGTTGGGCGTGATCCAGTTGACAGAGGTCATGGAAGTTCCAGTGCGGCACTTGAGCTCAGCAGCCATGCCCTCGGTCACGTTGAGGTCGGTGGGAGGCTCCACGATGACGGGGGCATAGCAGGTGAAATGGCTCTGGTCAAGCTCGCCAATGTACTTCCCCTTCAGATAGGGTGGTGCGTGGCACCGGGCACAACAGGTGGTGTTGCTGGGCACCGTCTCCTTCAGCCACCAGCTGAGCCACAGAACGTCGCAGTTACAAACCCAGGGATTGTGGTTGAGGTGCACTCTTTCCAGCTTCTGCAAGGGAGTGAAGAGGTCATGGGGCAGCGAGTGAAGGGAGTTGTGGGACAAGTTCAGCTCCTCAAGGCTCTTGAGATCGTCGAACGCGTTGCGCTCGATGACGGACATCTGAGAATGCATGAGCCACAGTTTGCGCAAAGATTCCAGACCTTGGAAAGATCCAGGTCTTATGATCTCTAGTCTGTTTCCAGAGAGTTCCAGCTCCTCCAGCCGGACCAGGGGCGTCAGGTTGGGGATATCCTTCAGGCCGCACATACCCAGGTTCAGGTAGCGCAGGTTGATGAGGCCGACAAAGGCAGCGTCTGAAATATAATCCAGCTTCTTGAGCTCCCCCAGGTCAAGGCGACGAAGGGAGGGCACCCGGTGGAAGGCGTAGCCCGGCAGCGTCTCAATGGGATTGTTGCGAAGCCAGAGCTCCCGCAGCTTGCTGAGGTACTCGAATGCCTGCGACGGCACCAGCGTGAGACGGTTGTCAAACAGTTCCAGTGTGTTGAGGTTCGGGAGGCCATTGAACGCGCCAACCTCAATCTGACGGATGTGGTTCTTGGAAAGCTGGAGGATCTCCAGGTGTCGCAAGTGCTTGAAGGTATCTGACCTAATCACCTGGGTGAGAGAAGTTCAAGTCCAAGTTAAAATCCTTTGCTTTCATGAGGGGGACAGCTTTTGATTTAGAGATTCTACAATTGTGAGGCTCTTAAAATTGTAATGGCTGGCTATTTTAGTTACTAGGTCTTCTGTCGCTGTCGTAAATAGAACTGTCAGTTATGTGACAACCCAATCGCAGGAGCGCAAGGCAGTGAGGAGCTTTTCCGTCACTGCTGTGCTTCTGTCTGGGTTTGATTTGACTGCTGTCTGTCGCTGGCGCAGTCAAAGATCTAGGCAAAGAAGACGTTCGGCAAATTACTATCGAGCACAGAGGCGTTGTTTGCAGAGAAAACTTGCAGCGAGTCACAAAACCTCATTTTGTTTGTTCTATATTTGCCGTGTGTTGTAGCCTCAAAAGCAGGTGCGCATGAAACACCTCCGTGTAACAAGAGCAGCCAAAAGTTGAGGTATTAGGTAAGGGGTTTTGGAGTTAGCTCCTCCGTTTGACAGGGCTGCCTGATAAAACCTCAAGAAAGGCCCAGACAGAGCTCATCTCCAGGAGCTGCGGAACGTGTGCACGTGTGAGAGAAATGTACTTTACGGAAATATCTTCACTTAACCAGCAAGCCTCTCTCATTAGAGATGGCTGAAATTCCTCTTGATATGATGTAGAGCGACTGCGTTCCAAAAGCTACCGCAATTTCACACCTTGGAGATGCAGAGAGCTGTGTTACACAGAGAATCGGCACATTAGTGACAGCCTGGGCTGCTTTCCTCGGGTAGAGAGCAAAGCCTAGCCCTGGCCTGACGCCACATCTCTCTCTCTCCCTATATATATATATATATATATATATATATATATATATATATACAAATCACAAGAGGGGAGGGAGGTGGGTGTGAAACACAGTGGGTTGGGGGTGTTTGAGAGGATGGGAGAGGAAACATGTCAAATCTGTACTCTCAGGGCACACGGCAGTGAGAGAGAAAGAAGCCAGAAAAGAAAAAATCTAGGATGCCTTCAGGTGTTAAAACATTTTTAGATTTTTAATCATTTCAAGTGGAGCTCCAGGATACAACAAACCAAATCAGGATTTCTACGCTAAGAGGGCGGCGGGATGAGTATTATTATATATTTTTGCTATTTTTAACAGGGATGCTCTCCGTTAACCCTTCCACACTCTTAAAAATAAAGCTGCTAGGGCTCCAAGCGGCTCAGCGCTCCAGTGCGAAACCCCAGGTCCAACCCCAAGCTGTGCCGCTTTGCCATCAGCAGTGGGAGTCTGAGAGAGCACAACTGGTCGTGCTCTTTCTCTGGGTAGGTAGTTCTTAAAAGCGATGTTGGCCGGCACAGGCGTCTGTTAGCTGCTGCTGTGTAGCTGGGGACCTGGCGCTTTCCTACGAGCGCCAGTGCCGGTGGCTGGCTTTGCATCGACCAGAGGTGGCATGTGTTAAGTCCATACCTTCCTTGTGTTGGGAGCATTGCTAGTATTGCTAGGGGGAGCTGCGAACGGGTAGGTTAATTGGCAGTACCTAACTGGGAGAAAAAGGGGACTAAAAATGTAATAAATAAATAAATAAATAAAGCTGCTACAATGGGTACCTTTAGGGATGCCACAGAAGAGCTACTTTGGCTTCCATGAAGAACTGGAAATCCAGATCAGGGCTGATCCAGACATAGACAGATCAGGTATCAGCTATTATAAGCCTGATTCCGCTCCAACATTATGTGTTTTTACACAGAGCGCCCTCTGGTGTCCTCAAGCTGCCATTAATGGGCATTATTTACAGTCTGCAGCAGTAAGGAGCGTTCCTACAAGCTAACAAAACAGTTTAGCGTCTGCAGTGTGGAGCTACACTATATGGACAAAAGTAATGGGACACCTACAAATTACAACTACAGGAGCTTTTACAACATCCCATTCTAAACCTATTGGCATTATTAATATGGAGCTGGTCCCCCTTTGCTCTGAGCTCTACCAGCAGCAGCAGCAGGTCTGGAGCTCTGCTGCAGTTACTGAGTCAGTTGGAGGCTTTTCTGCACTCTGCTCTGAGCTCAGCACTCGGCCCTGACCCCGCTCTGTAGCTTTACGTGGTCTGACAGACACTCGGTGGACACTGAGCTGCTCTCTGTGAGCTGTTCCTCTAAACTCTTCCACTGTTCAATAATAACACCACTCACAGCTGATGGAGGAAGATCTAGGAGGGAAGGTCTAAATCTCACCAGCTGACTTCTCCACGCTGGAGTTCAGTGAG
Organism: Salminus brasiliensis; assembly: GCF_030463535.1. Taxonomy (NCBI): domain Eukaryota; kingdom Metazoa; phylum Chordata; class Actinopteri; order Characiformes; family Bryconidae; genus Salminus; species Salminus brasiliensis. The sequence goes on along the minus strand of NC_132889.1, from coordinate 37,105,022 downwards.
CTCTTCAGAACCTCCCGTTCTTCCAGTAATGTGTGTAAGAAGGACAGACTGCAGGGCTAGGGGCTGGATTTTATACACCTGTGGCAACTGGCCTGAATGAGACACCCGAATTCAAAGATTAAGAGGTGTGTCCCAATACTTTTGTCCATATAGTGTTATTTACAGTAGAACAAAACATAAAATATCTGAAACTTATATCTGCACCTACTGCACACACACACAGCTCATCTAGTCCTTGTAGAGAAGTACTGCCAATAGAATAGGACTCTCTGGAGCGGATAGTAAGCATGAACCTATTGGCACCATGCTGCCTAATGCCAGGCGTGGGCTAGAGGGGTGTAAAGCCCCCCAGCATTGAGCTGTTCTCTGGAATGATGGCTGGATCCAGTACTTTTTGGGATCCTCACAGCAATGCTCCCCCAAATTCTAGTAGAGACTGTACTCCATGGTGTTTTTAGACTTGGTGGTTCTTCATGGAAGCAAACATGGTTCTTCTATGGCATCGCTCCAAGAACCCTTGGTAGCGGCTTTGCAGATAGAACAACAAGGGAACCTTGCTTTCAAATGAGGTCAATTGGCAACACCTGATTCAGCAGGGGAGCCTAAACCCGAGTCAGGGCTCTAACGAAATCGGCAGTTCCTCTCCACTGACAGATGCACACACCACTGCCTCACTTCTCTCACTGTTTAAGCAGTGCCGGTGTTACAAGCTCTCGAAGCTTCAGTAATTAAAGCCGTGAAGGCGCTGACAGACAACCGGTAAACATACCGTTTACCAGCGTTCAACCGTTCGCACAAATACGGCGGTTTAGTAGGCAAGCAGAGGAGTCAATATTTACCTGTATGGAATTCTCCTGCAGGTTGAGGTATCGCGTGTTGTTGGATATATTCTCAGGAACCTCGTCCAGGTTCTGCCTCGTACAGATCACTCGACTGGCCTGGTTGGAGCAACTGCAAGGGGCAGGGCAGGTGGACGTGGCTCCTGCTACCTCTTGGCCAAGGAGGAGGAGCCACAAGGGCACCTGGGCCAGCAGGAGGAAGAGGGGGGAGGGGCTAGGAAGGCCGGTCACCGTGGCGATACGCATGGCAACTGGGTCATGACCCTTCCCGTAATCCAAAGGTGTGTGACAGAGCGATCCCAGAAATATCCGTACCGTGCCTCGCGGGTTCACAGTTCACAGCCGGCTGCCGACTTCAGTTTAGCGGTACATCGTTTTCCTCTCGACGTTCAGGAGAAGCAAGCCGCCGTCGTCTCCTCAGCGCCCGTGTTTGTTCCTGCCTTGTTTATTTTTAAGAAGATACGACACATTTACATACGGTGCGTCTCCTTTTCCCTTAAAGCGTCCTCTGAGAATTGGAGAACCCTCTCTGCGTGGAATGTGTGTGTTACTGGAAGAGAGAAAACAGAGGAGAGATCAGGACGGCAGAGCATTTTTTAGAAATAACAACATGGTTTCTGTTAAAGCCTTTTAAGTCCCGTTCGAACCCACACCTGTATGTCCCCATCTCTCGTAGTCAACATCTAGACGTTTGATCTTCATCTGATCGACACTGAGAGATGAAGGTCATCTAACTAAACTCACACACCTGAAGAAACGTTGTTAATCAGAATGAATAAAATGGCATTAATAGAAATGTTAGTTCGGACACCCTCTGTCCTAATAGCTGGTATTTTCCCCCCCTTGGCTGAAATAACTTCAGTCCGACGTTTCCTACAATGATCTACAGTCTCTGACATCCACTGGGAGAGAGTGTTTCCCACTCCTCCATGCAGAGATCTTTCAGCTGTGGGACGTTTCAGCTTCAGCGTTTAGACAGATGCTCTCTCATTTTACTCAAGCAGCTCCCTCTGATACAGTGAAGACGTCCTGGTGGATTCTATGGATTCTACTGCAGAAAAGCAGCCCTAGACCAGGACATCTCCACCTCCATCCTTCACAGCTGATCTGGGTTCTTGTGCTCAAATACTGTGTCTGTGTTGGTTTACAGCAAACGTCCTTCATCTGTCCAGAGCACATTGTTCCAGATGTCCTGGTCTTGGTCTAGAAGTTCTCTGGAAGACTTTAGTCTAGTTCTGATGTTTTCTTTGACAGTAAGGAGTTTCCTTCTTGCTCACCTTCCAAAATCAAGCCTGTTTGGTCTCTTTCTGACGGTAGATGTTGCACTTTGACATCAGCTACCTGTGGCAAGAGCTACCTGTAGATCCTGTGATGACATTTTTGATCGATGAGTCTTTACTCATCTTGGGGTTCTGCTCTTGGACTGAACTTGCTAGGACGGTCTGATCTGGTCATGTTGGTCAGCTGTTCCACTTGTAAATAATTTAGTGGACAGTGGAACAGCGGCTGATCTCTAACTGTTCTGAGATCTTTTTAAACCTGCAATACAGCTGATCTGGGTTCTTGTCCTCAAATACTGTGTCTGTGTTGGTTTACGGCAAACATGTCCTTCATCTGTCCAGAGCACATTGTTCCAGATGTCCTGGTCTTGGTCTGGAAGTTCTCTGGAAGACTTTAGTCTAGTTCTGATGTTTTCTTTGACAGTAAGGTTTTTTTTTCTTGCTCACCTCCCATGAAAATAAAAGCTGTATAATCTCTATCTGAAGGTAGATGCGTTTGTTTTTACATTCTGTGTTTAGGATTTCTACAATGTGTCTTTAAGCCCCGCCTTCTCACCACCACATCGGACATTACCTGGACTTCATCCTACCAGCCGACTAGAACAGTCCGGGTAATGTCTGAGTAAGCCCATGTGTGAATAGAGCTGCTAACCATCCAGAGAATTCACCGCTGATGACCTTTCCCATGAGGCTGCCGCAAAACCACAATGCTACTACTATGCTATTTCCACAGCATACTTTCTGCATCCTGCCACGCCTCCTGTAGACACTGCACAGGCTTCGCTCCTCGCCTAAATCATGTGTAACATCTCCGGCTGTACGCTACATGTGTGAAAGGGCAGATCCTGAAAAGGCCCGGACCCGATTCTCAGGACATTTTCTGGAGGTTTAATGTGAAAATGGCTACAGGAGAGGGCGAGCAGGGAGGGGCTAGATGGCTAGTCACCGTGGCGATACACATGGCAACTGGGTCATGACCCAGTTTTATGGGTTTGGTATTATTATCTTCATCTCTTAATACTGTTCAAATAAAAAATGCCACAGTTGTAAAAATTGCCCTGCAAAAATCTGGTGTCCAAGATGGCAACTTTACAGGAGCATCGAAAAACTGTCTAAACTTTCAATGGAAGTCATTTAATTCATTCATTCAATTAATTTTTTTTTTAATCCAAGTCATTTCGGAGCATTTCCATTGGTCCATTCATCAGGAATTTTTGGTGCAATATACAGAACAGATACCGGATTCAGAATATGTCAAAAAGTGAAAAATGACCAAAATGGAGATACAAGGTTTTGGTCCAGGAGTGTCATATATTTCAATATAAGGCAAACCCTTTAAACATTTAAAGTCCACATTCATATCTCATTATCATCACTGTTCTATTCCTAGTCCTCAGGTGTGCACCAGTGCAGTATGTCTCCTGCGGGTCACTGCGGGTGCTAATCCTAGTGTCTGCAGGAACCTGCAAGCTCCTGGGGCCACAACGAGGGCGTACAGTGGTGCAGTGCGTTTACTTTGATGGATGGCTAATTCAGCGCGGACCCTGAGCCGGAGAGTCCTGATCTCCCTGCAGATTATTGAGACCCGGGTAACCTTATATAAGGGCAAATCCGGTGAAATGCACGGGCCGTTATTAATGACGGTGGTCCTAATGATGGGACAGCAACATGCAAACTCTAGAGAGAGAGGGAGGGAGAGAGGGAGGGAGGGTGAGTGAGAAAGAGAGAGAATGAGAGATTATTAAACTGATAGATGACTGTACAGCCGCAGGGAGAGAAGGGAATTATCAACACTAATAGATGAATACAGAACAGCTACAGAGAGGGGGAGGTGTCCGAGAGAGATGAAGATAAAGAGAGGGGAGGGGAGGGGAGGGTGGGGGAGAGAGAGAGAGAGAGAGAGAGAAAGGAGAGAGATAGACGAGACAGTGAGAGTAAGAGTTTTGGAAGGGGAAATATTAGAGAGATTGAGGGCGGAGGAGAAGGGAGATATGGAGGGATAAGGGAGAGGAGAGATAGAAGGAGAGGAAGAGACAGAGACATTAATATTAATAATCTTTCCCTGAGAAAGAGAGAGAGAGAGAGAAAGAGAGAGAGAGAACGAGGGAGGGAGGAAGGGAGGGAAGGGCTCAATAGGAAGAAATGAATATGAAACAGAGATGGAGGATGGAGGGAGGGCAATGACAACACAGAGGTGCATATAAAGCAGAGAGTGCGAGAGCGCGAGAGTAAGTGAAAGAGAGAGAGAGAGATGAGGAGGAAAGACAATACAGGGGAATGAATATAAAGCAGGTAAAGCTGGACTGAGAGAAGAAGAGAGGAGGGTGGAGGGTTGTGCTGTTGTGCTGTATTCGATGGGTAGAGAGGTGCAGAGGTGGAGGAGAGCGGGTGGGGGAGCAAGGCAATAAGCCCGGTTAGATTAATCAATAATGCGCACAGTGTGTAATGACATTAAGACCAAGTGCGAGCACATGCGCAGACTGCAGAGTGGGCTCGGCTGAGCTCCCATGACAGCCTGCTTTTACTAGGGCCTGAGGATTGCTGTGTGGGGTCATGTGCACAGCCAAGGGTCTAAAACCCAGGGTCCAGACTTCAAATTTCAACCTCTGAACCACAGCAGCCCCCCCCCCAACCAAAAGCCCAAACCTCAGCAGCCTGAAACCCAATGTGTTGAACCCAAGGAGACAGAGCCTAAGAGTCTGAATGCTAGAGTCTGATATCTAAAGCTCAACCCCCAAGAGCCTGAACTCCAAAAGTTCTAGAAAAGCCTGAACCAAGTGTCCAAACTCGACCTCAAGGTAGCGACACCAGAGATAATACCCTCACGTTTAAATTCTAGAGTCAAAACTCAGTCCAAACACAAAGCTCCAACCAAGAGCTCAAACCCCAGGAGCCTGAAACCTATGTGTTGAACCCAAAAAGCCAGAGTCTAAGAGTCTGAATGCTAGAGTCTGATATCTAAAGCTCAACCCCGAAGAGCCTGAACTCTAAAAGTTCTAGAAAAGCCTGAACCAAGTGTCTAAACCCCACAAATCAACACCAAGAACCACAGCAGCCCCCCAACCCAGTTCTAGAAGAGCCTGAATCAAGTGCCCAAAGCCCACAGTTCAAACCTCAAGAGCCTAAACTCTACATGCTGCAGAAGAACCTGAACCAATGGTCTAAATCCCACAGTTCAACACTCAGACTTCACATTTCAACCTCTGAACCACAGCAGCCCCCCAACCCAAAGCCCAAGGAGCCAGGGACTAAGAGCCTGAACTCTAAAAGTTCTAGAAAAGCCTGAACCAAGTCTCCAAACTCAACCATCCAACCCCCACTACTCAAGAGCACAACCTTTGGAGTGTATACCCCAAATACTAAAGTCCAGTGTCTACAGTCTGGAGTCCAGACCCCAGGACCCTGAATCCTAAGATCAGAAACCCCCTAGGAGCCCAAACCTTGAGCCAAAACCCTGACAGTCAACTACCACAGCCTGAATCTTAGATCTCAAACCTCAAGAGCCTAACCATCAGAGCCAGAACTCTAAACGTAGTCTAAACTTCAGAGGAGTACTCGAAGAAGCCCCCTGAACCGGCAGACCCCAGATCCAAACTCAACCCCCAAAAGAGTCCAAACACTGACCTACAGTGTCTGACCACCTGTCCAAAACCTGTGAACCCAAATGGTAGCAGCACAAACACCAGGATCCTTGACCCAAGCTGCCCAAACCCATCGTCCAAACTCTAAAGGGACCCTAAAGAGTTGAGGGTCTGGGTCTTGAAGCCACAAACCCAAGGGCCTTGAACCCATAAACAGCAACAGCAGCTCCACCTGCTCCACCCACCATTAGCCTCAGGAGTCTAAGCAGGCCCCTTCTCAACGCGTCTGTATGTGGAGCGCCGCAGGCCGGCTCGCGAGGCCCGAGGACGGACGCGCTGGCCATAAAAAGCCATTATTAAAACATCGTGCTGGAAATTACCGTCACCTTATTTTATTTATCCGCGCTGTGTCATCTTCACGCATGACTGACAAGAGACACAATTAGCTCAGAGTGTGAACTGCCACGTTAAGTGACCATAATGGAAGATGACATCTGCTTCAACGGTGCTGATGGGAAATACAGTTCGTAAATGACGGCGCTTGATGGGAAACCGAGTCAGCTGCGGGCCTGCTGGGAAATGCAGTGCGCCACGCATCTGTGACTCCGCGATCCTTCCACGGCTGCCGGCTCTGCTCTCTAGCTCTAACGCTGTCCCTGTCCTCTTCCCGTGCCTAAGCACGTCCCTTTATATCTGCCTGCCGTGTTTTTGTGGCCTCCTTCCTTCCTACTCGCCCCCTCTCCATCCATGCGTGTCCTGCAGGGTCCGGCCGGTGTGCAAATACTGCACTGCCCTCTACGTTTGATGAAAGATTAACCTTCTGCTCCAACACATATTAACCCTTCAGCCTGGGCTCTGCATCAGCATCCTAACTGCTCTCTCTCTCCGTTCGCTCCACCCCTCCCCGTCTCTCCGTCTCTCAATGCAAACCTTAGCGAAGGGAGTTACCATGGTTACCTTTTCACTAAACTCAATCTTTCTCCCTCTCTCTCTCTTTCTTTCTTTCTCTCTCTCTCTCTCTCTCTCTCCAGCTGTATTCCTCTCGTTCTACCATCCCCCTCTCCTTCCTCCACCATCTCCCGCTCATTAACACGCAGAAACACGTATGCCCACACACACACACACGTACAAACACACACACATAAGTACACAAGCAGTCTCACAAACTAGGTTGCATGAGGGCTTGGCACAACAAGAACTGCAGAGCAACTAGCTCCTCAGACCCTCATACACACACACACATGCAGAGGACGAAGTCCTGCATAATTAGAGGCGATGAAACACATGCATGTATCACTTCTAGTGCCAGCTGCTCTGGCCTGCGCGGAGACACGGAGAACAGCCTCCTCGAGGGGAAGTCCGTGTTGCGGAATAAGTTACCAGTGCGGCTGCGGCGACGGCTGCGGCTGCTCGCTTTTCCTTAAAATCAGCAAGCAGCAGAACGGAAGCGCTCTCAGGGCCTCCATTTGGGACAAAACACACAACGCAGAAGAAAAACCCACACGGTGTCTTTAAGGGATGCCGTGTGAAGTCGAAGGCGCCGGCTGGATGCGCAGGAGGAGCAACTTTGCTATTTTTACTCTCGCATTCTTCAGTTCAGGCCGCTGGCCGTATTTCTACTCTGTTCTTTAAGGTGAAGCGCAGCAGGCGGAGCACGGGCCCGCTCCGATAAAGGATAACGCCAGATAAGCAGAAACGGCGGAACAAAGCAAATCTTCTGTAAAGCAACAAACCTGATGCAAATCCATCACGACAACAATGATCACTGCTTGGGATGACCACACCACAACCCTAGAGAACAACCCCCCCCCCCCGAGAGCCTGAACCTGATGAACCCAACCCAAGAACCTGAACCAAGTGTCCGAACCCCAACGCAAGAGCATGAACGTCTAGAGTCCAGTTCCCAGGATCCTCAAGTGAGGCCAAACCCCAGCAGCCAGAACCTCAGAGACCCAGGAGTCCAAACGACAGTGTCAACTCAAGAGCCTGAACCAAGTGTCTGGATCCGAACACAAAAGAATGAAAGTGCAGGAACCACAAGAGCCCAAACCGTAATGCCAAACCCCAGCAGCCTGAACCTGATGAACCCAACCCAAGAGCCTTAACCAAGTGTCCGAACACCAACGCAAGAGCATGAAAGTCTAGAGTCCAGACCCCTGGATCCTGCATCCTAAGGGCAGGAACCACAAGTGAGGCCAAACCCCAGCAGCCGGAACCTCAAAGACCCAGGAGTCCAAACGACAGTGTCTAAACCCCAACCTGTAAGTTCTTGAGTTCAGGCCACTGGCTGTATTTCCACTGCTTGGGATGTCCACACCACAACCCTAAAGAACAACCCCCCCCAGAGCCTGAACCTCATGAACCCAACTCAAGAGCCTGAACCAAGTGCCTGGATCCGAACACAAAAGAATGAAAGTGCAGGAACCACAAAAGCCCAAACCGTAATGCCAAACCCCAAAAGCTTGAACCAATGGCCCAAAGCCCACTTTCTAAACCCAAAGCATAGACCCATTGTTTAAACCTTCAAACTTTAAGGTGCAGACTCCAAACTCTGAACCACAACAGCCCAAACCCAAACCCCAGGACCTTAAACCATAGAAGTTGAACCCCAGGATTGGAACCTAAGAGTCTGAATGCTAAGCCCAAAAGCCTCAAAAGCCTAAAGAGCCTAGAACAAGTGGCCAAACCCAACCATCCAAACTCCAACACCACCTCAGAGTTCAGACCTCAAAGATTAAAGTCCAGAGTCCAAACCCCAAGATCCAGAATCCTAAGAGCAGGAACCACAGGAGCTCAAACCCAACCATCCAAACCCCAACAACACAGGAGCATGAACCTCAAAGATCTGGAATCTAATGTCTAGAGTCTAAACCCCAAGATCCTGAACCCTAAGAGCAGGAACCACAGGAGCCCAAACCCAACCATCCAAACCCCAACACCACCTCAGAGTTCATACCTCAAAGATTAAAGTCTAGAGTCCAAACCCCAGCATCCAAACACCACAGTCTGAACTCCAGAGGAGCCCAAAGTACCCTGAGCAGCCCTGTGATCCTCAAGAGCCCAAATTCAAACCACAGTGCCGCCCAGTCTGATGCTCTGAGCCCCAGCCTTTGAGTTCAGGCCGCTGGCCATATTTCCACTCTGTTCTTTAAGGCGAGGCGCTGCAGGCGGAGCACGGCCCCCTCTAATAAAGGATAACGCCAGATAAGCAGAAACGGGGAACAAAGCAAATCTCCTGAAATGCAACAAACCTGACGCAAATCCATCACCAAAATAATCATCACCGCTTGGGCCGCCCGCTGCCGCCAGATGCTCTTGCTCCATGTCAGAGTGATCATCTCACTGTTATTGTTTCCCCCTCCTCTTACTTTAATAACATCAAAACCATTCGTTTTAACTGGACTTTTGACTGTTACACTTTGTAGGCTTCGGCTGCAGCTGAGGAAACAAAGGGAAAACTGATGGGGTTTCATTCTGAAATCAAAAACAAAGAGCAGTCAATAAAATGTAGGGACGGTTCTGAGCTCTAAATATAACCAACCACAAGAAGGCATGAAATGTGCCCCTGATCACCCAGCTCTGGAATAATGAGTTTTAAACGCACATAAAGAATCAATGTAATCTCCTCAGACTCAGCACTTAGTTAAGACCCTTATCGTCTTCTGGCTAATGTACACAACCCTAAAAAAAAAAGCACTGCACAGCAGCTGCACAGTAGATTCAGGTTGTTACCCGGGTGTAATCCCATTGCAGCTTATTTCAACCTCTGTAAGACAACCACTTATTAAGCGTGGGACCAAATCCCAACATAGGAGCATCAACTTCAAACCCAAAGCCCAAACCCCAGGACTATACACCATAGAGGTTGAACCCCTATGGAGTCTGAATGCTAAGCCCAAAAGCTTCACAAGCCTAAAGAGCCTAAAACAAGTGCCCAAACCCAACCATCCAAACCCCAACAACACCTCAGAGTTCATACCTCAAAGATTAAAGTCTAGAGTCTAAACCCCAAGATCCAGAACCCTAAGAGCAGGAACCACAGGAGCCCAAACCCAACCATCCAAACCCCAACAACACCTCAGAGTTCATACCTCAAAGATTAAAGTCTAGAGTCTAAACCCCAAGATCCAGAACCCTAAGAGCAGGAACCACAGGAGCCCAAACCCAACCATCCAAACCCCAACAACACCTCAGAGTTCATACCTCAAAGATTAAAGTCTAGAGTCTAAACCCCAAGATCCAGAACCCTAAGAGCAGGAACCACAGGAGCCCAAACCCAACCATCCAACCCCCAACCATCCAAACCTCAACAACACAGGAGCATGAACCTCAGAGTTCATACCTCAAAGATCTGGAGTCTAGAGTCTAAACCCCAAGATCCTGAACCCTAAGAGCAGGAACCACAGGAGCCCAACCCCAACCATCCAAACCCCAACAACACAGGAGCATGAACCTTAGAGTTCATACCTTAAAGATCTAGAGTCTAGAGTCTAAACTCCAAGATTCTGAACCCTAAGAGCCCAACCTAGAACCCACCAGCCTGAACCTGATTAACCCAACCCAAGAGCCTGAATAGATGAATGAATGAATGAAGTGTCTGAACCTGAACATTACAAACCCCAAAAGTCCAAACATCAGAGCCCAAACTCCTCAGTCTAAACTCCAGAGGAGCCCAAAGTACCCTGAGCAGCCCTGTGATCCTTAAGAGCCCAAATTCCAACAAAGGAGTTTAGACCCCAATGATTCATGTCTGAAAGCAAGAGTCCAGACCTCAGGATCTTGAATCTTAAGATCAGGAACCACAAGAGTCCAAACTATGAGCCCAAACCGTGAGCCCAAACCTGAACCTGCCTGAACCTGATGAACCCAACCCAAGAGCCTTGGACCCAAGTGTCCAAACCCCAACATAAGAGCATGAACATCAGAGATTATACCCTTAAAGATTAATGTCCGGTGTCCGAAGGCTAGAGCTCAGACCCCAGGTTCCTGAATCCTAAGAGCAAGAACCATAGGAGCCCAAACCATCAGCCCAAACCCCAGCAGCCAGAACCTGATGAACCGATCCCAAGAACCTGGACCAAGCATTCAAACTCTAACATAAAAGCATGAAAGTCTAAAGTCCGGATCCCAAGATCCTGAATCTTAAGTGCAGGAACCACAAGTGAGGTCAAACCCCAGCAGCCTGAACCTCAGAGACCCAGGAGTCCAAACGGCAGTAGGTTCAGGTTGTTACCTGTGTAATCCCAATGCAGCTTATTTCCACCTATGTTAGACAGCAACCATTTTTCAAGCATGGGACCAAATCCCAACATTGGAGCAACAACTTCAGAGTTCATACCCCAAAGATTAATGTCTGGTGTCTAAAAGCTGGAGTCCAGACCTCAGGATCTTGAATCTTAAGATCAGGAACCACAAGAGCCCAAACCTAAACCTGCCTGAACCCGATGAACCCAACCCAAGAGCCTGAAATAAGGGTCCAAAGCCCAACATAAGAGCATGAACATCAGAGATTATACCCTAAAGATTAATGTCTGGTGTCTGAAAGCTAGAGGCTAGAGTCCAGACCCCAGGATCCTGGATCCTAAGAGCAAGAACCACAGGAGCCCAAACCATCAGCCTATCATTACCCGTTACTAGTGTAATCCCAATACAGCTTCATTTCCAGCTCTGTAAAACAGCAACAACGTCTTAACTGTGGGACCACTTTTATTCCAATAAAACTCAAATAATGATACGCATATACTTATTTTTAGTTGTTGGCCTATTTTCCCCTCTTTTAATTATCATTATAGCATATATTGTAGTTTTGGCTGTGTTGCTGAGCTTCTCTAATTGCCACACAACTTAATAACAAATAAATAAATAAATAAATAAATAAATAACCAACACAACACACAGCACTGTACCTTACCTACAACATATTCTTGTTTTTTTTCTTCAGTGTAAAATATGTAAATCTCTGTATGAACAAGTACATCATTAATTTAAAAAGCTCATTTACAATTTTGATTGGGCTGGGTAAAAACAGGAGTGTGTAAAGCAGCTTTTATGAGTACACCATAAAGCATCTTTACTGTGAAATTGTAATTAAGAAGACACGACGGACCTGAAACGGCTCATAAACAAATTAAATGCTTTATTAATAGTGACACTGAGTGAGAGTATCAGCAAGCTGCAGAAACACGGATGTAACATCATATAAAAAACACATTTTTACTAAGCAAGACCCAAATCTGACACTGTCCAGATCAACACTGTGCTCAAATACATGCACTCAGAGGGCCAAAGCTGCATATGCTCTGAAAGTCCAGGGACACTTCTCCTCCCAGGATCCTAGGAGCATGTGGAGGGGAATTAAGTGCATCACAGACTATAAAACCAGAGATGCACAATGTTCCAAAGACCCCTCCCTGCCCGAGGCTCTCAACAAATTCTATGCCCGCTTTGAGGACCCTGACACCCCGCCCAGCATAAGACTCACCCCTACACCTGGAGAAGTACCCCTCAGTGTGACACCAGCAGAGGTAAGGAGGACCCTCAGGAGGATCAACCCCCGGAAAAGTGCTGGTCCGGATAACATCCCCGGACGAGTACTACGGGAGTGCGCTGATCAGATCTCCGAGGTACTGGCAGACATTTTCAATGTCTCCCTCACCCAGGCAGCTGTTCCCACCTGCCTGAAGACCGCCACCATCATCCCGGTCCCCAAGAGCTCCACAGTGACAGGTCTGAATGACTACCGGCCGATAGCTCTCACGCCGATAGTCACTAAATGCTTTGAAAGACTGGTTATGACCCACATCAAAGCCACCATCGACGTCACTGTGGACCCACACCAGTATGCCTACAGGAGGAACCGATCCACAGATGATGCCATTTCCTCTGTGGTCCACACTGCCCTCACCCACCTGGAGCAGAAGGACTCTTATGTCCGTATGCTCTTTGTGGACTTCACTTCCGCCTTCAACACCATGATACCCCAGACCCTGACAGATAAGCTCTCCTCACTTGGTCTGCGCTCTTCTCTCTGCAACTGGGTCCTGGACTTCCTGACCAACAGGCCGCAGTCTGTGAGGATCCACAACCTCTCCTCCTCCACCACAATCCTCAGCACTGGCTCCCCTCAGGGCTGTGTGTTGAGCCCCCTCTTGTTCACGCTGCTCACATATGACTGCTCACCCATCCACCCAGGCTGTCATATTGTGAAGTTTGCAGATGACACGGCAGTGGTCGGATGCATCACAAACAGTGATGAGTCTGGCTACAGGCAGGAGGTAGAACACCTGGAGGGTTGGTGCAGAAAGAACAACCTCTGCATCAACATAAAGAAGACGAAGGAGATGATTGTGGACTTCAGAAGGGGCAGACATGCCCACCTCCCCCTGCATGTCGGAGGGTCTGCGGTGGAAGTGGTCTCCAGCTACAGGTACTTGGGTGTTCACCTGAGCAACAACCTCACCTGGAGCAACAACACTTCCAGCCTGGTCAGGAAGGCACATCAGCGGCTCTACTTCCTCAGGCGGTTGAGGCGAGCTGGGCTCGGGAGCTCGGTCCTCACCTCCTTCTACAGATGTGTGGTGGAGAGCGTCCTATGCTCCAGCATCAACGTGTGGCACGGAAGCTGCTCTGCTGCAGACAGGAAAGCTCTGCAGAGGGTGGTGAAGGCTGCACAGAGGTCTGTCGGAGTCAGCCTCCCCACCACCACGGACATATACACCTCCAGATGCAGGAAGAGGGCTACCTGCATCATGAAGGACCCCACTCACCCAGCACACTCACTGTTTGTCCCGCTCCCCTCAGGCAGGAGGCTGCGGAGCATTAAATGTAGAACGAACAGACTGAGGAACAGCTTCATTCCGGAAGCTGTAAGACTTTTAAACGCCACTTAGTGGAACCACTGCAACGACACTTTGACGACACTAGTCACTTTAAATACACTCTGCTGCTACCTTCTCCATTTACTGATGCTCTTCTCTCTGTATTTTATTTTCATTTTTACATATATTTTTATATATTTATGTATATTTTATTTATTTAAGTACTGCTGTCTGGGTAAAACTGGGTCCTTCGGTACCACAATTTCGTTCCACCCCATGTACCACATGTGATGCGAATGACAATAAAGTCTCCTTGAATCCTTGAATCCTTGAATTATGGGTAGTGTGTAGGGTAGTTAAGGTTAGGGTGGGTGTAGGGTAGGTTATGTGTAGGCTGGTTAAGGTTAGGGTGGGTGTAGGGTAGGTTATGTGGAGGGCAGTTAAGGTTAGGGTGGGTGTAGGGTAGGTTATGTGTAGGGTAGTTAATGTTAGGGTGGGTGTAGGGTAGGTTATGTGTAGGGTGGTTAAGGTTAGGGTGGGTGTAGGGTAGGTTATGTGTAGGGTAGTTAAGGTTAGGGTGGGTGTAGGGTAGGTTATGTGTAGGGTAGTTAAGGTTAGGGTGGGTGTAGGGTAGGTTATGTGTAGGGTGGTTAAGGTTAGGGTTGGGTGTAGGGTAGGTTATGTGTAGGGTAGTTAAGGTTAGGGTGGGTGTAGGGTAGGTTATGTGTAGGGTGGTTAAGGTTAGGGTGGGTGTAGGGTAGGTTATGTGTAGGGTGGTTAAGGTTAGGGTGTTTGTAGGGTAGGTTATGTGTAGGGTGGTTAAGGTTAGGGTGGGTGTAGTGTAGGTTGTGTGTAGGGTAGTTAAGGCTAGGGTGGGTGTAGGGTAGGTTATGTGTAGGGTGGTTAAGGTTAGGGTGGGTGTAGGGTAGGGTATGTTTAGGGTAGTTAAGGTTAGGGTGGGTGTAGGGTAGGTTATGTGTAGGGTAGTTAAGGTTAGGGTGGGTGTAGGGTAGGTTATGTGTAGGGTGGTTAAGGTTATGGTGGGTGTAGGGTAGGTTATGTGTAGGGTGGTTAAGGGTAGGGTGGGTGTAGGGTAGGTTATGTGTAGGGTAGTTAAGGTTAGGGTGGGTGTAGGGTAGGTTATGTGTAGGGTGGTTAAGGTTAGGGTGGGTGTAGGGTAGGTTATGTGTAGAGTAGAACAGGACTGTCTGGAGCAGATAAACATGATCCTATTGGCATCATGCCTCCTAATGCCAGGCGTGGGCTAGAGGGGTATAAACCCCCCCAGCAGCATTGAGCTGTGGAGCAGTGGAACTAACTGTGGTCTGTGGAATGATGGTGGTGGAGCTCCATCCAGAACATCCATGGGATGATGTGGGATGGTGATCATCCAACATCCTGACTTCAGTAACGCTGTTGTCGCTGAATGCAATCAAATCCGCACAACAATGCTGCCCTCATAATCTAGTAGAAAGCTTTCTTCCCTGGACAGTAGAGACAGTTACTCCAACTAAAGCAGGATAAACTCTTTTAATGCCCTTGATTTCAGAAGAAACAATGAATGAGCAGGTGTCCCAATACTTTTGTCCATTTAGAGTAGTTTTAAGAGTGGTGTTATGCACTAAATCAGTAGAATATGAATGCATAGCCTGTGTAGGATCAGGACGGTCCATCGGTTTGGACACTGAGCTGGACTTTGTCCACCTTCTCGTCCTTCAGTGAAGGACATCAGACACAACTCTCATGACCCCTCTGAAAACTCTATCCCCCAGGCTCAGCTCGCACTCTGATAATTTGCTCTGAAAATTGACCTGCTGATCAATACTGAAGATATCCCTCGCCTACTCTTTGAGCTCGCTGCTCAAACCTCAACTTCCAGCAGGAACTTCTCTTCGCCTTTCTAAGCTTCAATCACGACTTACTTTTCACCTTTTTAATATTTAATATACACACTTAAGCAAAGACAGATATTACATTAAAGTGTATTACCTAACGCCTACCCTACATAACCTACCCTACACCCACCCTAACCTTAACCACCCTACACATAACCTACCCTACACCCACCCTAACCTTAACTACCCTACACCCACCCTAACCTTAACTACCCTACACATAACCTACCTACACCCACCCTAACCTTAACTACCCTACACATAACCTACCTACACCCACCCTAACCTTAACCACCCTACACATAACCTACCCTACACCCACCCTAACCTTAACTACCCTACACATAACCTACCCTACACCCACCCTAACCTTAACCACCCTACACATAACCTACCCTACACCCACCCTAACCTTAATCACCCTACACATAACCTACCTTACATCCACCCTAATCTTAACTACCCTACACATAACCTACCCTACACCCACCCTAACCTTAACCACCCTACACATAACCTACCCTACACCTACCCTAAACTTAACTACCCTCCACATAACCTACCCTACACCCACCCTAATCTTAACTACCCTACACATAACCTACCCTACACCCACCCTAACCTTAACTACACATAACCTACCCTACACCCACACTAACCTTAACTACCCTACACATAACCACCCTAAACCCACACTAACCTTAACTACCCTACACATAACCACCCTAAACCCACCCTAACCTTAACTACCCTCCACATAACCTACCCTACACCCACCCTAACCTTAACCACCTTACACATAACCTAACTTGATACAATAAGTTCAAATAAACTGACCCCTTCTTCCACAGACGTCCAGTCAACAGCAAAATACGCATCACACACATTCTACACACACGCCTCGCCTCGCCTGCCTCAGACAGTCATATCTAGCTTTCTGTTGATGTACTCGAGCTCAGCTGGGACACAATAAAGCAAATTCCGAGCACGATCAGCGCTCCGAATGGCAACAAAGATACAGTCCTTTCTTCCATTAAAATACTCTGTCATTCTTAATCTGATGACTTCATTGGCAACTACAGGATGTGTGATTGCACGCCGTACCGATTCCTGATGAGATTTGAGGTGTTTGTAACCAATTAATCTGAGCCGTGTTGTGCCAGTTCAGCAAGCTAGATCAACGGAGTGCTTCCCAACCCAATGCCACTCATCACTGCAGACACCCAAGAACACCTAAAAGCAAGGACTTTCTAGTCTGTGCTGATAAACTGTATTCCACAGATGGAGCGGATAGTTCTAAGCAATACATGTCCAAATATTTGTGGACACCTCATCTAATGAATGCATTCAGCCACTTTACGTAGCACCCATTCCTGACACAGATGTGCAAACGCATATGGAGTAGGACTCTCTGTGTAATCTGAGCAGATTAATTACCAATGGACCTACTGGCACCATGCCCAGTGCCAGGTGTGAGCTAGGGGGGTATATAACGCCCCCATGCCCCCCAGCTTTGAGCTGTGAAGCAGTGAAATGGATGAGCTGGGGAGTTGGGGATGGGATGGGGTGGTGATCATCCAACATTCACATCCTGACCTCACTAACGCTCTTGTCGCTGAATGCAATCAAATCCTCACAGCAATGCTTCCCTCAAAATCTAGTAGAAAGCCTTCCTCCCTGGACAGTAGAGACAGTTACTTCAACAAAAGCAGGATCAGCTCTTTTTATTACCATTGATTTCAGAAGAAACGATGAACAAGCAGAGTGTCCCAATACTTTTGTCTGAATAGTGTAGTTTTTAGAGTGGTGTTATGCATTGAATCAGTAGCAAATGAGTGCTTTGCTACTGACCTGGACTTTGTCCATCTTTCATGACCCCTCTGAAAGCTCTGTCCCCCAGTGCTCAGCCTCACACTGCTAATTTACCCCCTGATAAAAAACCCTTGATTAAGGATGAGCAGTTGTCCCAATACTTTTGTCCATATCATGTAGTTTTTAGAGTGGTGTTATGTGCTAAAATCAGCAGCATAAGAATGCATCGCCTGCGTAAGATCAGGATGTCCACCGGCTTTGATGAGCAGGTGATGACCCTTGAGTTCGAGAAGAAACGATGAACAAGCAGAGTGTCCCAATACTTTTGTCTATATCATGTAGTTTTTAGAGTGGCGTTATGTGCTAAAATCAGCAGCATATAAATGCATCACCCATGTAGGATCGGGATGTCCATCGGCTTTGCCGCTGACCTTGACTTTGTCCATCTTCTTGTCCTGCAGTGAAGGACACCAGTCCCAGCGCTCACGACCCCTCTGAAAGCTCTATCCCTGTCTGTGAATTTGCCGCCTGATAAAAGACCCTTGATTAAAGATGAGCAGGAGTCCCAATACTTTTGTCTATATCGTTATGCGTTATGTGCAGAATCAGCAGCATATAAATGCATCGCCCGTGTAGTATCAGGACATCCATCGGCTTTGATGAGCAGGTGTCCCAATACTTTTGTCCATATCGTGTATGGACAAACATGAGCATGTTTTCATTGAGAAAGAGATGAGGTTCAGGTCCCAGATTCACACCAAGCACCAAAGCTCTACATGTAGTTGTGGATGATGATGATGATGATGATCATCATCATCATCGCTGTTGTCCCGGCCTCTCGGTATGTCTCAGCGGCAGTCGCTCGGGGCAAGAAATTGCTGAATAAATGATATTTTCTATGTTTGTAGCATGTCTGCTTCCAGGAAGAACTAAGCTGGGCTGCGCTAATGCAATGTGATGCGTAGCGATCTCTGTTTATTTTTAGTGAGTCACATGGGGCAAAGCGGATGGCATGGTTTTTATATATACCGCGGTTCTGCTGCGCCCCGTACGAACAGATCCTTCATCACAGCGCATCAAAAAACAAGCTGTGCCGTAATTAGGAGACTTCTTTCCCCGCGTTCCCACTTCCCTCTCGCTGCCGCTTCCACATCTGATGCCAGGAGAGCGGCGATCCTGCAGCCCTCCGCACCATAATCCTCGGCCTGAAGAGAGAGGGATCTTATTCGGATGATTATCTCGTCTCCCCCGGTCTCGGGGAGGAACAGCCCAACCCAGAGTGTGTATTAGTGCCAGGCGATCGCCGGCATTTAAAAGAGCTGAGCCCGAGCCAAGAGCGATGGACTTGCAGACTCTGTCACAGAGCCTGGGCTTTTACGGAGGTGAAAGGCACCATTGTGGGACGTCATGACACTCGGCCATTTAAATAACACAGAAACATGCAAAGCGCTCCCCAAACACTGCCCCTTTCTTCTGGGGAGGCACAGAACAGGAAGACCCTTCTCTGCTTTTCGGAATGCCGGAGCCGTCGTGTATGGTGTGACTTCTAAAGGGATCCCCGCCCCGGCGTCCACAAACCATACACACCATCTCCCAGAGACGTTCGGAGGCCTGGGTCGAGCCTCGGGCCGCTGGGGTAGCCTTGGGCTGGAAATTGATCTGATCAAATTGTGTAAATATTTATGATTAGTTCTCTTAATTTCCCTCCCTTTTCCAAACTGGGACAGTTTCCAATCGCACCATTCACTCATATGCTCCATATAAGGAAACTAAGCGACAAAAACAGCCATAACATTAAAACCACCTGTTTAATATTATGTAGGCTCCCCCTCATGCCACCAAAACACCACAAGACCTCTGAAGGTGTTCTCCTGTGGTCTCCGGCACCAAGACTAACGTTAAGTTGTAAGGTTGTGAGTAGAAACTCCTTTTAACTCCTTTTAAGTGTCCCAATACTTTTGTCCATACAGGGCAAAGTTTTTAGAGTGGTGTTATGCGCTGAATCAGCAGCATAGGAATGCATCGCCTGCGTAGGATCAGAATGTCCATAGGACATTGTCCGTCTTCCTGTCCTTCAGTGAAGGACATCAGACACGGTGCTCATGACCCCTCTGAAAGCTCTGTCCCTCAGTGTGCAGCTCACACTGGGGATCATCCTCCCCTGTGATAAAAGACTTCAGAAAAACAATGAATGGGCAGGTGTCCCAATACTTTTGTCAACACAGTGTATTTGAGTGTGTTTTTTTAACTGAGTAAGAAATGAGGTTCAACTCCATGAACAGCCATAACATTAAAACTACTATGCGTCAAGGTTCCCCTCGTGCCGCCAAAACAGCTCTGATTTGTCAAGGCCTCAGACTCCACGAGACCTTCTGAAGGTGAAGCAGACATTAGCAGTTGTGAGGTGGGGCCTCCATCAGCATCAGTGAACGCCCTGGGCATTTTTTTAATTGGTCCACAGGTTGTCCTTCCTTGGAGCACTTTGAGGTAGGTAGTGACCAGTGGATTTTTACGCCTGCCCAGTCAAGAACTGACCCCCCCTCCCTGTAGACAGGAGCCCCTGGCACCAGATCATCAATGTTATTCAGTGGTTTTAATGTTATGGCGGTATATCGTAGCATTCTGCCCTACGGCAGTTTAGCACCTGAAGGTATAAGGAGTTCTTGAGCCCAAACTTTCCAGTATTGGAACACCTGCGCCTGCGCCGCTCGAGCAGGTACTCTATTACCCTTCACATCTGTACTGTACGGTAAAGCCCCAGGCCTGGAGGGGGGATTAATTAGGCAAAGGAAGAGAAAGACAGCCGTCAATAGTCATAAATCTCTCTCTCTCTCTCTCTCTCGCTCTCTCTCTCTCTCTCTCTCTCTCTCTCTCACCGAGGTCGTTAAGGGTTGTATATCTGCCCATACGCAATACTACACTACTGCTGCAGGACAGTGTAGTAATGCTTTGGCAGGTACAGTGTGGGGGTGTTGGGGGGGGGTGTCAGTCAGAGCGAACATTGCTTATACACACACACACACACACACACACACACACGGACAATACAGAGTCGGCTGAGACACTGGCCACCGAAGAATGAAGAATCGACGTCACGTGCCTACACACACACACACACACACACACACTCCCGCCCAGGCCACAACGCGGCCGGCTCGCGCGGTAAGAAGCGTGACTAATAGTGTGCTAACTTGCCTGCTTTGTGCTGTGTGTGTAATTGGTGATTTATGAGTGGGCTCGGGGGAGAGGGGGCCCCCAGGTTATTGAAATATTCTGCGCAGGGTTCGAGGCTGAATGTTTGTACAGGTAAATCAATGACGCCAGTCGATACACTACCCACGGCTACAGGAGCTGAGAGGAGGATGTGTATGTGTATATGTGTATATGTGTGTGTGTGTGTGTGTGTGTGTGTGTGGTTAGCTCACTGTGGGGACCAGAACCTCGCAGGGCGGTGAAATCATGACCATTTTGAGGTGGTGGTGGTGACATCTGGCTGCTCTCCATGAAGAAAAATGACTTTTGTTTGTATTATGAGTAAAAGGAAAAGAGAGGATAGCTCACACACACACATACACACACACACACACATACACACACACGCACACTCCTGTGTTTGTTTTTAGACAGTTTCAGGACAAAAAAGTGCTAAGCTATAGAACAGAGGTCACTAAAAGCTAGACCAAGGACCAAGGATGTAGGCATTTCCGGTACATATGAGGGGTTGCACGGACTAGTCGACTAAGACATCCACTGGTCGCCACAGTGAGGGAGCTGGGAAAAGCAGTAGCACGGATACAGGCAGACGGTAAAGGCGCTAATCTTCCAACTTCTGTAGTCTGGAAATACTTGATACGAGACGAGTCCAGGTCCATAGTCGGCTGCACAGCGTGTAAAGATACGCTAAAGTACCGTAAAAGCACTTCTGCAAAGCATGACCACCTCCAAACGAAGCGGCCCATGCTAACTGCTCACCGCTAGTGGGTTCGTGCATGCGCAGAGCCGCTAAGTGGCACATGTTGAAGGGTAGCAGAACTCGACAGAACACCTGGAGCAGAAAGACGGAACATGCTGGAAATAGAAAGGCTAGCTAGACAATCCCATCCAGCACCACCCTTCAGCAATACCCTCAACCATGAGTATTTCCCCAGAGGTCAAAGGTCAACCACTGCCGATCTGTTAAAAGCCTTTGCTGTTGACAATTACTAATAATCACTAATAATTAATAACATATAAACAGAGCCATCCAGGGATAAAGCCCCCCAGCAGCACCC
Source organism: Salminus brasiliensis (assembly GCF_030463535.1). NCBI lineage: Eukaryota > Metazoa > Chordata > Actinopteri > Characiformes > Bryconidae > Salminus > Salminus brasiliensis. The sequence continues at coordinate 37,083,527 of NC_132889.1, read as the reverse complement.
CAGGACCTGCGTTCTCTGGAATGATGGAAGGATGGGGCCCCATCTAATACTTCTGGAGGATGGGACAAGTTGGGGAGTTGAGGATGAGGTGGGATGGTGATCATCAAACATCCTGACCTCCCTATGACCTCACTCAATACTTGTGTCCCAATACTTTTGTCCATATAGTTTATGTTGGGCCGTGCACAAGCCCATATCTTGGCGCTGTATAAACACAAACCTGTGTGTGTGTGTGTGTGTGTGTGTGTGTGTGTGTGTGTGTGTGTGGCTCTCACTCAGTCACAGTTAAAGACACGAATATTACAGCCTTTATTGATCTCCTCCCAATATCGCCCCCAATTTTCACTCTGCACTTAATTTTTACACACTGCAGATACACTGCCGTCTGCCAAGGACATGAAGAGTGTGTGGTGGTAATTGAGTGGGCTGTGAGGGAGAGCAGGGCTGATGGCTATGATTGGGTATAATGGGGCGACAGCGGTAAAAAAAAAAAAAAAAAACTTCTTCCGTTCACTCGTCTCATAAAGTTTTAGAGCTGAGCCGGGGGTGAGGAGATCCTACACCAGCCGCACAGTCTGACGACACTGTCACACACACACTAGTGAGCTAATACACCATGTGGGAGACTGGGGTTCGATTCCCGGACTGGGTGACTGTGCTGCGCTACACCAATAAGAGTCCTTGGGCAAGACTTCTAACACTGCATTGGCCCTCCTCTGTAATACAATAACCTTGTAAGTCGCTCTGGAGAAGAGCGTCAGCTAAATGCCATAAATGTAATTGTATATAAATTTTTGCCATTTTTCTTTTTGACATAATGTGCCGTTCTTTACCTTGTTTCAGGTTTCAGTTTCAATTTCATGATGAACAGACCAATAGAAATGCTCCAAAATGACTTGGAATTAAATCTTTTTACCTAGATTTCCATTGAAAATATGTAAGTACCTAAATGTAACATGTCTCATTAATAACCCCTTGCATGTTTAAGGTGGTAGTAACTTCAGGCTCTATCCTACAGATGGCGCTGCACAAGGATTATCTGGCTATAAATGCCTGCGGATGTGTGGCGGGACTCAGACTTTGAGAATAGTACAGTACAGTACAGTACAGTACAGTGCAGTGAGTGTCTCATCGGATGTGTGGAAAATGGTTCAAAGCAAAGCAGATGTTAATGATTGGCCAAAAGGAGTGATTTTGAGCATTTGGGCGTGGCCAAAGACTATAGTGTGAAGGAAGTAGCTGAATCTGCAGGTGTATGGAAGCTTACGGTCATACGGGTCTACCAGCAGTGGCAGAAATCCCAGACGAGTCTGATTTTAATGGGAGGTGTGTACTTTCTCCACATGACTGTATACACAGTATGTAAAGGATGCCTGATCGTGATTGGTCATCTGAGGGCTCTTGAACGGAGCAACTGGGTGGAGCAAGTTTTTCTTCATTGTACATTATATGGACAAAAGTATTGGGACATCTACACATTACACCTACAGGAGCCATAGGCATTATTAATATGGAGCTGGTCCTCCTCTGCTCTAAGCTCTACCAGCAGCAGCAGCAGGTCTGGAGCTCTGCTGCAGTTACTGAGTCAGTTGGAGGCTTTTCTGCACTCTGCTCTGAGCTCAGCACTCGGCCCTGACCCCGCTCTGTAGCTTTACGTGGTCTGACAGACACTTGGTGGCTGAGCTGCTCTCTGTGAGCTGTTCCTCCTAAACTCTTCCACTGTTCAATAACAACACCACTCACAGCTGATGGAGGAAGATCTAGGAGGGAAGGTCTAAATTTCACCAGCTGACTTGTTGTTGTTGGTGCAGCGGTGTCTCCTATTACATACAGAACCACGCTGGAGTTCAGTGAGCTCTTCAGAACCTCCCATTCTTTCACTGATGTGTAGAAGAACGGCCGACTGCAGGGCTAGGGGCTGGATTTTATACACCTCTGGCAACAGACCCTGATTGAGACACCCGAATTCAATGATTAAGAGGTGTGTCCCAATACTTTTGTCCTTATAGTTTAAGTGCGTCTCATTTTTAATTCAGTGTGAACATCCTGCCTCTTTTAACGACTTCATAGTGTCTCTCTCTCTCTCTCTCTTTCACTTTCTCTATGCTCACACACACTCCCCCACTTTTCCTCTCTCTCTCTCTCTCCATTGGGATGCAGATGGAAAGTCTGTTCTATTCACACACACACACACACACACACACACACACACACACACACACACACTTAAAGCTGTAGACTACGCCCCCTTCCTACTTTGAACAGCAGACAGTGCTGAAGCCAGCACATCAGACTTCCACTCTACCAACTGCTCCAGGCCCACAGCACCTGCCCCTGTGTGTGTGTGTGTGTGTGTGTGTGTGTGTGTGTTTGCCCGTGTGGGTACAAATGTCTCTGTGTGTCTGTAAGAGTGTGTATCTATGTGCCTCTATCACTCTGTATGCCTATGTGTGTGTGTGTGTGTGTGTGTGTGTGCTGCTTGCTGTGTTAAGAAGTGTGTGTATTAGTCAAAGCCAGTGTCTTCTTCTCTATCACTTTTTAGCTGAAGTATTTCTTTAAAAAGGGCAAAAAAGAGAAATTAAACCGAAAACTCCAAGAAACACCTCCAGCGACGACGTCTCCTACTTTCAGAAACTTAACAAAACGCAAAAAAAAAAAAAAAAAAAAAAAAAACGCTGGCGCTCCAACTTCAGGCTAAAGCCCAAATTATTTTTATATCCACAAAAATGTGCTTCATCTGAAATCCAAATCTGCTGGATACCGGGGGGCGTTCAGAGAGAGTCTTTTTAGACTTGCGGCAACCTTAAAAAAAAAAAAAGCAAGATGCGCTTCATAGGGGGCGGGTTAAGACAATTGATTGACAAGTACAAACTGAAATACATACTAATACAAACATGCTGGTAATATTTCACACATAAATGAAGGAAGAAGGATGCCTCATCGTAATTGGTCAGCTGAGGGCTCCTTGTGTTGGATGAATGTTGGCTCCTGAGTGGCGCTGCTGTCTAAGGGCGTCTTCACACCTGTCCTGAATACGCAAGTTCACAACCAGGACCAAGTCTAGGCTGGTTTGGGGGAGGGGAACGACTGATTGCATCAGCATTTTTGTGAAATGGTAGGATCTGGGTTTGTCATGCGTTTATTGTTTTTCTTATGTTCTTATTCTTTGGATTCAAACACAAGCAGTAAAGCACAGCAAAATGAACCAATCACACAACCCCACACACAGGGTCGGGATGCTTTCACACTTGACCAAACACACCAAACTCTCAAGCAAGTGCATCTAGGTCTGGAGTGGGCCAACTGGCTCCCGAGTAGGGCATCTGTCAGTAAGTGTTGTCTCCTGAGTGGGACAACTGTCTAAGTGTTGACTCCTGAGTGGGGCAACTGTCTAAGTGTTGACTCCTGAGTGGGGCAACTGTCTAAGTGTTGACTCCTGAGTGGGGCAACTATATGTGTTGATTCCTGAGTGGGGCAACTGTCTAAGTGTTGACTCCTGAGTGGGGCAACTGTTTTAGTGTTGGTTTCTGAGTGGGGCAACCATCTGTTGGCTCCTAAATGGTGCAACTTGTTAAATGTTGGCTCCTGAGTGGGGCAACTGTATAAGTGTTGGCTCCCAAGTGGGGTAACTGTCAAAGTGTCAGTTCCTGAGTGGACAAACTCTCTATGAGTTGGCTCCCAAGTAGAGCAACTGTCTAAGTGTCCGAGTGGGGCAACTGTCAGTAAGTGTCAACTCCTAAATGGGGCAACTGTCTAAGTGTTGGCTCCCAAGTAGAGTAACTGTCTAAGTGTTGTCTCCTGAGTGGGGCAACTGTCTAAGTGTTGTCTCCTGAGTGGAGCAACTGTCTAAGTGTTGGCTACCAAGTGGGGCAAATGTCTAAGTGTTGTCTCCTGAGTGGAGTAACTGTCTAAGTGTTGTCTCCTGAGTGGAGTAACTGTCTAAGTGTTGTCTCCTGAGTGGAGCAACTGTCTAATTGTTGTCTCCTGAGTGGAGTAACTGTCTAAGTGTTGTCTCCTGAGTGGAGTAACTGTCTAAGTGTTGTCTCCTGAGTGGAGCAACTGTCTAAGTGTTGTCTCCTGAGTGGAGCAACTGTCTAAGTGTTGTCTCCTGAGTGGAGCAACTGTCTAATTGTTGTCTCCTGAGTGGAGTAACTGTCTAAGTGTTGTCTCCTGAGTGGAGCAACTGTCTAATTGTTGTCTCCTGAGTGGAGCAACTGTCTAAGTGTTGGGCTGCGAGTGGAGTGTTGGTTCCTGAGGTCAGGAGATTGCAAGTTTGACCCCTGGTGAGCCAACACTTACTCAGCAGCTTCAGGATCACGCTGATGCTCCACTGACTGTAACAGGGGGAGAACGGCGTCTCCGTCATTCCCACTCCGGGCCGGAACGCTGCTACTGCACTATGGAGCTTTGGTGGTGGAGCTGCAGGAGGAGAACCTCTCTCCAGAACTGCTGCTGTGTAACGCTGCAGAACCCATAGAGTCACATTAGTGTAAAATCCTGTAGTATTACTCTACCGCCTCAGCCCACATACTGCTCTACCTTCAGATGCTTCAGCTTGTGCAGAAATGCATGTGTACATCTGTCCATGAGAGGGTAATTGGTATTTACTGCAGTGGAGTAAAAAAGTGAAGTACACTCCCCAACTGTAGGGGGAGCCCAGGAGCAAAACAATATCTATTCATGCGTACTGCAGCTTTACATAGGCCTTAAAACGCGGCCAGGATGGCGTGCTACTTTTGCCTTTTAGTGCAGCGCAGGAGCTTTAGTGAAACAGAAAAAAACACCCCAGGGTCATGAGAGACTTTCATACACTATTGCACGCAAACACACACACACACACACACACACGCTTCTGGCAAAATATTAATCAGCACTTTGGAGTACTAAGCATGTTGATACACTCCATTCCTGCTGGCTGGAGGGGTGGGATGGAGCTTGAGTGATTAAGGGAGTCATTCTGTGAACATTTTACACCAAGGTTTAGTTAGTCCAAATGTTTGTGGACACCCCCTCTAATGAATGCACACAACACACGTGCAAAGCTTGTCTAGTCCCTGTAGAGAAGAACTGCCAATAGAATAGGACATCATGAACCTACAACATCATGAACCTATTGGCACCATGCCACCTAATGCCAGGTGTGGGCTATAGAGGGGTATAAAGTCTCCCAACAGCATTGAGCTGTGGAGCAGTGGAGGAACTGTGCTCTCTGCATGATCTGATGGATGGTGGAGCTCCATCCAGTACTTTTGGATGGGATGAGGTGGGGGGTTGGGGATGATGAGGTGAATGCAATGCTCCTCCAAAATCTAGTAGAAGCCTTCTTCCTTGGACAGTAGAGACAGGATTGATACCCTTGATTTAGGAAGACACAGTGAATGAGCAGGTGTCCCAATACTTTAGTCTATTTAGTGCAGCATGAATTGTTCCCAGGAAGCAGGCTTTGTTGTGCTGCTGATTGAACACGCTGTTCTTCTTGCACTATTGAGCATCACTACTTGTTAGCTACATTAGCCTCGTAGCTCCAACTAAAGTGGAAAACTAACCTGACTGATGAGCCACATTTCGGGTGAAGGGGGAGTAAACGGTGCAAATTCGATTTTTCGCTGAACTCCCAGTTTAATCAGGACATCCGTGGGTCTTCTACTGAGCCATGTAAACTATCACAGCGGCACAGAGGACCGATGGTGACTGCCAAACCCTCTCAGCTACCACGCTTCCAGCTATTTTTGAGAGAACCTACCTCAGCACTTCTCTCTCTTACCCTCCCTCCCCCTCTCTCGCTCTCCTTTTCTCTAGTTCCTGTGTTTCTATCACGCTCTTGCACTGCAGGCTAGTAGACTCAGGCTAGCTCTGCTACACTGCTGTGATCACTGTGTGTGGCTGCAGAGCGAGGTGTGTGTGAGCGTGTGTGTGTGTGTGTGCGTGTGTTTCTTTTCGTAAAGTCAACATTTTTAGTCTGTTTTTGCTGTGTTTGCTGTGTGTGTGTGTGCTGTCCCCTCTGTGGCATGTGAGCATGTAGAGTGTGTGCAATGAACCATGTGTATGCCCGCGTTTGTTCACCCCCCGGCCACTTTATCAGAAACACCTACCTTGGACTTCCACTCACTGGCCACTTTATCAGAAACACCTACCTTGTGTTTTCACTCTCTGGCCACTTTATCAGAAACACCTACCTTGTGTTTTCACTCTCTGGCCACTTTATTAGAAACACCTACCTTGTGCTTTCACTCACTGGCCACTTTATTAGAAACACCTACCTTGTGTTTTCACTCTGGCCACTTTATTAGAAACCCCTACCTTGTGCTTCCACTCTCTGGCCACTTTATTAGAAACGCCTACCTTGTGCTTTCACTCTCTGGCCACTTTATTAGAAACACCTACCTTGTGCTTCCACTCACTGGCCACTTTATTAGAAACACCTTCCTTGGACTTCCACTCACTGGTCACTTTATTAGAAAGACCAACCTGTGCTTTCACTCACTGGCCACTTTATTAGAAACACCTACCTTGTGCTTTCACTCTCTGGCCACTTTATTAGAAACACCTACCTTGTGCTTCCACTCACTGGCCACTTTATTAGAAACACCTTCCTTGGACTTCCACTCACTGGCCACTTTATTAGAAACACCTACCTTGTGCTTTCACTCACTGGCCACTTTATTAGAAACACCTACCTTGGACGTCCAGTCACTGGCCACTGTTAGAGTGTGTGTGTGTGTGTATTCAGTGTGTGTTTAGTCCAGGCTCTGTCTCTGACGGACACGCTGGTTAATACACAGGCCAGTAAACATTCACTCTGACAAACACGATAAGAGCGCTGCGCAACACACTCGCAAACACACACACTCATCCGCATGCGTCCCCATGGAAACACCGGCACATGCTGACTGATGGACGTCTCCATGGATACCTGTCACCGTGGAGACTGACGCTGTGTCTCTCTCTGCGCGGTGCCATCAATATCTACGCAGGGGAGCTTGGTGTGTGTGAGTGTGTGAGGCAGGTGGGAGGGGTGTAAGTGTGTGTGTGTGTGTGGAACAGGAGGGTTGCAGAGAGGCCGCTGTTCACCTGACAGCCCTGCACTCACATACCTGTCTGTCTGTCTGTCTGTCTCTCTCTCTCTCTCTCTCTCATTTGACCCATCCTTGCTTGCCCTTAACTGTGTTCTTGCACAGTAATGAGGTCTCTCTCTCTCCACTATCTCCCTCTACCTTGTATGTCCACGTTCACTGTTCACTACCTTGTTCACTGGCCACTTTATTAGAAACCCCTACCTTGTGCTTCCAGAGATCAAGACTCAAATCTGACTCAATTCTGAGAGACTCTACATTCAACTCAGACTCAAAGCTTAGAGACTTGACATTCAACTCAGGCTAGAACCTCAGTGACTCCAGACTCAACTCGGACTCGTACACCAGTGACTTCAGAGTCGTACCCCAGAGACTCCAGACTCAACTCGGACTCGTACCCCAAAGACTCCAGACTCAACTCGGACTCGCACACCAGTGACTTCAGAGTCGTACCCCAGAGACTCCAGACTTAACTCGGACTCGTACCCCAAAGACTCCAGACTCAACTCGGACTCGCACACCAGTGACTTCAGACTCAACTCAGACTCATACACCAGTGACTTCAGACTCAACTCAGACTCGTACACCAGTGACTTCAGAGTCGTACCCCAAAGACTCCAGACTCAACTCGGACTCGTACACCAGTGACTTCAGAGTCGTACCCCAAAGACTCCAGACTCAACTCGGACTCGTACACCAGTGACTTCAGAGTCGTACCCCAGAGACTCCAGACTCAACTCAGACTCAAATCAACAAATTCTAGACTTGACTCAACTCAGACTCAGAGACTAGAGTCTAGAGACTTCAGGCTTAACTCAGACTCAATGGAGAAGGGCCCCAGACTCAATCTGACTCGAATCCCAGAGACTTAACTTAGACTTGAACTTAATTCAACCCATATATATTCTCCCCCTCTCACATGCAGTGCTCCCCACACTGGGACGCTGAGGACTGAAACACACCTCCTCAGACAAGTACCCCAGAGACTCCAGACTAAACTCAGACTTCAATTCCAGAGACTCCAGACTCAGACTCAAATCACAAATTCCAGACTCGAATTAACTCAGACTTTGACTCCAAAGCTCAACTTGAACTCGATTCTGAAAGGCCCCAGACTCAATCTGACTCGAATCACAGAGACTTAACTCAGACCTGAAACTCAACTTGGACTTAAACCCCAGAGACCCGAGACTTGAATCCGAGAGACTCCAGATTCAACTCGGACTGAACCTCAGCTCGGACTTGAACCCCATAGACTTGATACTTGAATCCTGAAACTCAGCAGCGCGTCTGTTTTTCTAGAGGTTAAAAAGCAGTTGGTGATGTCTGATCTTACTGTGATCAGATATGATACAGCTGACCAATAATATGACCAGACCTCAGTCCCAGTCCTCACACTGGATCA
>NC_132889.1:37055049-37072549 GCF_030463535.1 Salminus brasiliensis | reverse complement strand
CATGACCAGAGAGAGGGCGAACTGGATTATAGTTATCAGCCATCATCATCATCATCATCATCATCACCATCTTCTTCGTTCTCACCGTCATCATCCTTATCATCACTATCTTTCTTATTATCCTCATGACATCATCATCATCTTCTTCCTCAGCACCACTATCATTATCAACATGATTGCCATCGCCATCTTCCTTCTTCTCATCATCATCTTCCTCATCACTTATCATTATCCTTACCCTTGTCCGCATCTCATCTTAATCTTCATCTTCAGCATGATCTTCATCACCACCACCATCATCATCATATCATTATCTTCTTCATTATCCTCATGACTACCATATTTAGTCTCATTATCATTACCCTTATCATTATCATCATCCTTCTTCTCAATACCCTCATCATCTTCATCATAACAATCATCACCATTATTCTCATCATCATCATCATCATCCTCATTACATTATCATTCTTATCATCTCCCCATCTTCATCATCATGATCATCATTATTCCATTTATCTTCATGATCCTTATCATCACCCCATCTTCTTCTTCATCATCATCATCATCATCATCATTCTTTTCACCAATCTCACCCTCATTTCCATTATCATCATCATCCTTATCATCACCCCATCTTCATCACCATCATCATCAACCTATTCAACAATCTCACCCTCATTACCTTTCATCAACATGATCATCTGGGTCATCTTCCTCCTCCTCATCACCATTATCATGATCATCCTTATAACCACCCCTTCATCATTATCATTCTATTTACCAATCTCATCCTCATTACCATTATCATCATTATCCTTATCACCCCTTCATCATCATCATCATCATCATTCTATTCAACAACCTCACCCTCATTACCATTATCATCATTGCCACTGTTTTGCTCATCATCATCATCATCATCATTCTCATCACCACTTTCATCAACATGATCATCTGGGTCACCTTCCTCCTCCTTATCACCATTATCATCATCATCCTTATCACTCCTTCATCATCATCATCATCATCATTCTATACAACAATCTCACCCTCATTACCATTATCATCATCACCATCCTTATCATCACCCCATCTTCATCATCATCAGTCTATTCAACAATCTCACCCTCATTACCTTTACCTTTATAATTGCCACTGTTTTCCTCATCCTTATCACAAATTATCATCATCATCCTTATCACCCCTTTCTTCATCATCATCATCATCATCATTATATTCACCAATCTCATCCTCATTACCATTATCATCACCCCTTCATCATCATCATCATAATTCTATTCAACAATCTCATTCTCATTATCATGATCATAATCATTTTCATCTTCACTTTCATCAACATGATCATCTGGGTCATATAAATATAAATATATGGGCTGTCTTCCCATACTTTTGGAAAGCAGTAGGCTTCTTTGTGACCTCCTGCAATATTATTCGGCTCACTCTCGCTCTGCTACGACTCCTGGAGAGAGTAACTGTGGTGCTAAATTTACTCCATTTGTACAACATCTGCCTTGCGGTAGATTTGTGGAGACCAAACTCCATAGAGCTGGTTTTGTAACCTTTCCCAGCCTGCTGAGCTTCAGTAACTCTTCTTCTGAGGTGCTCAGAACCTGTGTGGTGGAGAACAGACTCTGCTAGACTCACACCTGATTTTACGGACCTGAAGTTGAGGAGTCTGGGATGAGATGGTGTGGAGATCATGCACCATATGGACCTCACTCTAACGCTCTTGTCGCTGAATACAATCAAATTCCCACAGCAGGGCTTCTCTAATATCTAGTAGAAAGTCTTCTTCTCTGGACAGTAGAGACAGTTACTCCAACAAAAGCAGGATCAAGTCTTTTTTTCATACCCTTGATTTCGAAAGGAACAATGAACGAGCAGGTGTCCCAATACTTTTGTCGATCAAGGGAATTCCTCCTGACACTAATAAGTGATGAAGATCGGATCAGATTTCAGGTCAAATATATACAGAAATACAGTACACTAGCAGCAATGTAGTGCAGTCGTACACACACACACACACACACACACACACACACACTCTGATACGCACAAGCAGTTAAAATAGGAAAAGCCCCTTTTCCTTCCTCCAGATTTTTGTCCGCTGCAGTCTAAGCTCTCTCCCTCTCTTTTACTCTCTCGCTGACCTGAATCAAACCGCTCGCAGCTACTGGAGCTGAGTGCAGAAGGAGCAGCCATATCTCCAGCACTCGGAGGTCACTGAAGCCTGACTGCTCTCATTACCAAACAGCCTCTCCCTAACACACCATCTAACCAAAGGCTGACCGTTTCCATTACCTCAAGTCATCGTTACTCACACATGATCGAGCCTCTCCCTACGTTTCAAGCTACAGTCTGTTTACACGGAAGCAGAGAACAACTTGACAGTGGCCATTACCCTATATATATATATATATATATATATATATATATATATATATATATATATATACTCACCACACGTACTGGGTGTGCTACCTCATTAACACGGCCTAAGCAGAGATTTCACAGCATTACACGCAGGGCACACGCGACACGTCTAGCAGCCTTTTAATTGGCCGTTTAAAGCGGTAGTTTGATGAAACGTGGAATTGATGCAGTTCTGATCACAATTCAGCCAAGACATGTTTACAGCTTGGTGTTTTAGTTACACTAGAGCTGCGAAACAGAGGGAATAACATGAGATAAACCTTAATACTGCCACCCCATGCTTCAAAGATGCTTAAGAAAAACAGAATATTGACACCCCTATGTCTCACTTTTTATAAACTACACTTTAACATAAGAAAAACAACATAAGAAGAACCATAATACTGTCCCCCATGCTTCAATAAACAGAGAGAAAAACATAATACTGATACCACATGCTTGAGAACATAAGGAGGAACCATAATACTATAATAACGCCACCCCTATGCTTTAAAAATAAGGAAACACCATGACACTGCCACCCCCCTGGCTTCACAAAAATATGGAAAAGTCATAATACTGCCAACCCATGCTTCAATAAACAATACTGCCACCCCATGCTTTAAAAATAAAAATAATCATAATACTGCCACCCCCATGCTTCAAAATAGAAGGGAAATCCATGATACTGCCACCCCCATGCTTCATAAATATAGGTAAAAATCATAATACTGCCATCCCCATGCTTTAAACATAAAAAGAACCACAATACTGCCACTCCATGCTTCACAAAAATAGGTAAAAATCATAATACTGCCACCCCCATGCTTTAAACATAAAAAGAACCACAATACTGCCACTCCATCCTTCAAAATAAAAGGGAAACCCATGATACTGCCACCCCCATGCTTTAAACATAAAAAGAACCACAATACTGCCACTCCATCCTTCAAAATAAAAGGGAAACCCATGATACTGCCACCCCCATGCTTTAAACATAAAAAGAACCACAATACTGCCACCCCCATTCTTCAAAACCCATAATACTGCCACCCCCTGGCTTTACACATAAAAAAACATGATACTGCCACCCCCATGCTTCACAGAAATAGTGAAATGTCTTAATACTGATACCACATGCTTTAAAAATAAGGAAACACTATGGTACTGCCACCTCATGATTAAAAAATAGGCAAAAATCTTAATACTGCCACCCCCATGCTTCACAGTTGGAAAAACACTTTTACATCAGAAATAATTAGGTCAGGAAGAGCACAGACCCACAGCAGGGGGCAGCACCTCAATATCTAGGAAGCAATGGAAGGATAGGCATTGTTCATGCTCCCCTCTCCACACTTCCTGCCAGTCCAGGGGATCAAACCAGCAAACCTTCCAGTCCTACGCCCACTGCTCTACCCCTTTAGGCCACAGCTGCCCTGAATATTCAATGCACCTCAACTTTATTCTCATTACAAGAATACAGGGCTGGACAGAACAAGCACGCACTGTTAGGCTACGTCTCCGGTGCAGTAATAGGTAAAAATGTGGGACAATCGTGCAAGGACAAGAGACAAGACATGAGGCAGGCTGAGGAGACAATGAATACAAATGTGTGCATGACGGCTGGGCCATCAATGTGCATTACAGTCGGCTGCTGTGTGTGTAAATGGAGTGGAGCAGCTCGGTGTTCAGACAACAGTACTCAGTACTAAGGAGAGGGAGTTCCAGATAAAGTACCAAGTGCACACAGTCCCGGAGCTGCTGGAGCTCAGGGTGGACATGATGAGTGGACTGGAAGGATCAGAGTGATCAGTAGCAGATATCTCCCAGAATACAAGAGATATCAGATTATAGAGGCCTGCTGCTTGAACAGACGGTTTGACATCTACTTCAGCTTCATGCTGATGTATCTAGGTACATTTGGGTCTATTTACACCTTCTCACAATGTCCGTCTGGAGATGTCTGACGTCACTCTGACTCTAACTGTGGGTGTTAGTTCGCAGGGAATAATTAAAGACAGGTGTTTCTAAAGAAGGGTTGGAAATCAGGTGTGAGTTTGGCAGCCCTCCCATATTTGAAGAACGTAAACTTGGGTTTTCACTGTTAGAATATGAGTGCAAACCTTGTGGCATCGTACCCAAGAAGACCGGAGGCTACAATCACTGTCAAAGTACTGAGTAAAGTGTCTGAATACTTATGTCAATGCATTATTATATTTTGTGAGGTGTTATCACCCCCTACTTGGCTGTGGTGTTCACATGATTGCTCTTGGATGGTTTCGGACCATCCGGATTGAGGCAGATCCAGGCATATTTTACTGGATCGGGTACTGGCTATTTTAATCCCAATCCAGTTCTGAGTCGTTGTTTTAGCCAAGGTGTTCAGAGCGCCATCTGTTGTCCTCAAGACGCCATTAACGGACATTATTCCCAGTGCGGAGTTGCGGCTCTGCAGTGTGGAGCTATTTTACAGTGGAATCTGAAAACAGACCATAATATCAGACCCTTTATAAAACTCTCTCTGTTTTACCAGCGGGAGAACCGCAGAACCGGCACTCACCTTTCTCTGTTTATAAACCAGCACTGAAGAACCCATTCAGAACCAAGTGGAGGCTAACGCTAATGCTAACACACACACACGCTACAGAAACCCCAATCACACACACACACAGCACATTCACCCACTATAAACCAGTTGTTACACACCAGTAGACCAACAACCACAGATACCAGTCCAGAGTGTGTACCACCACTACACACAGGAAGACTGCAGTGCTGTAAAGGAGCTGGGAGCTGATTGGTCAGACTGGATTATCAGATATTAAACACTATAAAACAGTCGTTTAAGACTCAGTCTCGACTAAACTAAATCAGTCAGTCCAGAAAGTCTGATTATAGAAACTGAGACTGAAAATAAACCAATTAATCAATCAATGAACCCATTAATCAGCAGCTCATCTGATCTAAACTGTGGGGCTGGATCAGTATTTATACACAAAACACAGATCAGATCGGTATCAGCTGAGAGAGGGGGGACATCCCTACTGTGACTGAGATTTTTGCCAGTCTCAGCACCCACATGGACACGGTCTACAACTGAGAGTCTAGGTAAGCTATGATCCTGCAAACAAGCTAAGATTAGCCTGATTTACCCATAAACAGCCTGAGGACCACCGGCCGGCCGAAAGAGTGTTCTTACACACTTCTATGACCAGAGAACAGCCCCACCAGTTCGTACAGGGGTTCCATAGTGTGTAACAACTGCGTTAAGGGGTTAAGCTGAAATCAGGCCCAGGCCAGTACACGTCTGGATGTTAGAGTCAATACGTAAACATTTGGATCGGCCCACCACTGACACAGATTTCATTTTACCCCCCTTTTTCACCCCCGGTTTAAAGGTGCCCCTGCAATCTTTAATCATTTAAGGAATTCTGAGTCCAGTCAAATGAAATCAAATGAAATCAAAAAAAATTTATTTGCATAGCTTTTTTCAACTGGTGTCATCACAAAGCAGCTTTACACAATCAGCAATTAGTAAAAAGACAAGAAATCAACAACATAAGAAAACCTGAGACCCCCCCAGTGAGCAGCCAAAGACCACCGTGGCAAGGAGAAACTCCCTCAGAGCTGGAGGAAGAAACCTTGGGAGGAACCAAGACTCACAAGTGGCACCCGACCCATATATATATATATATTATATTATATTTATTTATTTTTAAATATATTTTTAATTATTATTATAATTTTTTTATTTTTTTTATTTACATGGTCAATTGTATATATATATATAGATAGATAGATAGATAGATAGATATAGAGAGATATATATATATTAAATATTTATTTATTTATTTTATAAATATATTTTTAATCATTATTATCATTTATTATTAATTATTATTATTTTTTAAATGGTCAATTGTATATATATATATATATATATATATATATATATATTAAATATTTATTTATTATTTTATAAATATATTTTTAATAATTATTATTATTTATTATTAATTATTATTATTTTTTAAATGGTCGATTGATAGATAGATGCTCCCCTGCCATTCATCAGTTCAGAAAAGACGACCACAGTCACCATTAGTGTTGGCCCTTCACTATTGTCAAACACACACATACATACACACACACACACACACACACACACGCAGTGACACAGATTTTATTTCACCCCCTTTTCAGCACAGTTGCAGTGACAGCCCGGAGCGGGATGGGCAGCCATCGCTTCTAGGCCCGGGGAGCAGAGAGAGGGTGCAAGCCCTTGCTCAGGGGCCCAACAGTGGCAGCTTGCCGAGCCTGGGTATCGAACCCACAACCATGTCATCAACAGCCCGGAGCTCAAAGCCAGAGTCTGTTGAATGTAACCTGGCACCTAAACCTATCCCTACAAGGCTCAGGCTTAAGGTTCGCATGCCAGGTGAACATCTACAAGGCATCTATAATGGACCATCCGAGGAACGTGCTCAAGCACCAGAACTATTCATCCACAAGAGTAAAGGGATGTTTTTCATAAGTTCGAAGAATTCCTAAAATCTGATTTCACATTTTCAGGTTTAGGGTCAGATTATCTCTTCGCTCAGCGCTGCAGGTCACATGAGGTCTCATTACAGAGAGAGCTGAGGCTGTTCGGGCATTCTGATATAAATCATGTGGGCATCATGTTGTTATACAGCAAGTGTATACGTTTATAAATTTCAATGTAAATATAAATGTATATATAAAAATATACATTTATGTGCAAAAATCAAGAAAATGCCTTCGTCTGGAGATCAGCTCATCTTCTACTCACTAAACTATTCACAGTAAGTGAAGCCTAGATCTGTGGTGCCTACATTTTGCATGCCAGGGTCCGAAAACACATAAGCAAGTCAGAGACGGCCGGACGGATGTACACACGTGGTTGGCATGGTGCACGTAGAATTTTGCATCCGAGAAAATATCTCGGCAATAAATTCAACACGCGTATGATGTCGTGAGGTCTCGTCCCATGATGAGGCTAGAACGCTTTTGCCAATACATATAAGGATCATGGCTCCAGCGGCCTTTTGTTCATGCCGTAACTGAAACATGGCACTCTAAACATAGCTCCATCACCCGCAGTCATGGTTACTCACGCCTGGCCGAGCCTAACTTCGCGCTCCTTCTCCCTCTGCCTGAGCTTCATCTGCTGTATGACCCCGGAACATCTTACTGCGCTGCTTACTACCTCGAACAGTCAGCCCGAGAACGAAAGCGTAGCCTGACCACTGAAGTGACTCAAAATTTCCAAAAAAAATTATAATAAATAAATAAAAAATTCCCCTTTTGCACTGCTGAGATGCCCCTTTATTGCTAATGTAGCTTATATGTACACCATATACACACACTGGCGTCATGCGACTAGCGTCTAGACTCACCCTGGTGAGATTTTAGCCCTTATGCATTTACATTGGGTAGTCAACTGATAAATACATCATATAAGGAGGCGTCTGTTAGCATAACATGATTAGCAGTTGAACCCTTGTTCAACTGATGATGGCTGATGGTTTTCAGGACATTACTCCTCAGAAATGTGTAACGGTCAGTAAATCAATAAAAAAAGACAGCTGTGCTATAAACGAGAGCACTGACCATCACTACTGTCATCACTGACGCTACTATTACTGGTGTTCAATAGTAACGATTAACTCTATACAGGGATCTACTGTAAAGAACCTCATATGGGCATATCTTGGGCTCTTGAGCTCTGGTGATCTATATGTTTACTTGGTAATCAAATATTGATCACAAATATTGATCCATATTGCTCATAAATGATGCTACTAATATCAATATGCACTTTATTTTAAAAAATGTGGACAATTTGGGCTCTTGAGTGGTGCAAGTATTGGAAGTGTCGGAATGGAAAAAGCATCAAGAGAGACCCAAGTTGAGTCCTTTGCTTTTTCTCGGGCCGGGCTGAACTTGGCCAGGCCTGTTAGTGGGCATAGCGCTGAGCTTCAGCAATGTTAGCGGACGTTTGAGATGACGTGGAGGAAGCACATGCTAGCCTAGACTTCACCTTCCCTGGTAGCATCACATGAGAGAGACCTAGCGAGTGGAAAATTATTCATTTGGGAATAAATATTTTAAAAAGTGAAGTTAACCATTGATTATCTTCATCTACAGTGGCTCCTGTCAAGAGGGTGAATCTACATATTAGGCAGCGAGTGAACAGTCAGTTCTTGAAGGTGATGGAGGTGCTGAAGCAGGAGAAATGGACAAGCGTAAGAATCTTAAAAATCTTTGAGATTAACCTGTGATGTTCTAGACGACTGGTTCAAAACATCTCCAAATTTTTTCTGGTACACAACAAGCGTCCCAATACTTTTGTCACTATATTGTACATCTCAGCAAACAAAATATAGCTCATGATGGAACCAACATTCTTCTTCTATGGCACTTAAAGAAGCCTTTAGCATCTTTATTATTTTAAGAGTGTTGGCTATTATTCATAACACCGAGCCAGCATGGCTTATACCGCAACCGGTCCGTCCCTTCAGACCTGCGGAAACAGGAGTGTGTGTGTTTTTCTGAGGCAGGCAGTCCAGAGAGAGACCTAGCAAGAGCATAGAAAGTGGCAAATGATTAATTTGGGAAGAAAATAAATAAAAGTGAAGTTAACTATTGATTATCCTGATCTACAGTGGCTCCTGTCAAGAGGGTGAGGTCTACATATTAGGCAGCGAGGGAACGGTCAGTTCTTGAAGGTGATGGGGGTGTTGAAGCAGGAGAAATGGACAAGAGTAAGAATCTTAAAAATCTTTGACAATAACCGAACTGTGATGTTCTAGACAAGTGGTTCAGATCATCTCCAATTTTTTTCTGGTACGCAGTGGTCAGTACCTACCAAACGTGCTACAAGCACAACAAGCGTCCCAATACTTTTGTCCCTATGTTGTACATCTCACCAAACAAAATATAGTTTATTACGGAACCAAAATTCTTCTTCTATGGCACTTAAAGAAGCCTTTAGCATCTTTATTTTTTTAAGAGTGTTGGCTATTATTCATGATACCCAGCCAGCATGGCTTATACCGCAACCGGCCCGTCCCTTCAGACCTGCGGAATCAGGAGTGTGTGTGTTTTTCTGGGGCAGGCAGTCCATTTCAAACAGCCGTACAGTTGAGAGTTTGGCGTGAAGACAGCGCTCAGGGGAAGAAGCTCAGCAAAACTTACCAAACTAAACTTAGAGGCTTAGTAAAATTCCCTGGAGAGCGATTCACTTAACCTTAACACTGGCTAACCGTTCCCATAACCTCTTTACTGACACACGATTGAGTCCATCGCCATGCATTCGCTCCGCTCTCTCCTCGCACATGACCAGAGCTCACGGCCTGCTGCCTTCTTCCCCCAAGCCTCTTATACACACATGAGTTCATCCCGTAGCCCCAGTGGGCTTACGCTCGCTCCACACACACACACACCGCCGAGGGAGACACCAATCCCACGAATGCTCGCTCTCCTGGGAAAGCCTCTACACAACCTCCAGTTACACCACAGTTCAACAGGGGTGTCAGTCCCTGACCTCAAAACCATCCCACACGCTTCCAATTTTTTGGAAAATAATTCGATTCTCTTTTTTTATTGTTTCTTTTGAAAAACAGCCAGAAAAATTGAACTGGCCGACCAATGGTGTATACTTCTATATCATAAAATCTTTTTTTTCATTTTTCACTTTTATACATAATGTAAGTCTGTTCTTTAGATTGTGTCAGAATCTTATGGTGAATGGACCAATAGAAATGCTCCAAAATTAATTGGAATAAAATCTTCTTCCATTGACTTCCATTGAAAGTTAAGTAGGTTTTTTCCTTCTCCTGGAAAGTTGCCATTTTGGAGATACATAATATCTATTAATAATAATATAATCAAAGTTTTTAATGTGGTATACATATATATATATATATATATATATATATATATATATATATATATATATATATATATATATATATATATATACTTTATAAAATATATATTTATATATAAACAATTATTTCTATACAATATATTTATATATAAACAATGATAATCGGCTCATCATCACTGTAAAAAATGAAGTCAGTCCAACTTAAACTATTAACTGTTCTGATTACAGAGCATCCATCCTGAGTTGAGCCTCAAAAGCATCAGTAAATGACCTGCTGCTGCAACTGATTAAACATTGTGTAAGATGTTTAGTCTGTAGCCCCACCCCCTCAACCTGTTTACAAACTGGGAGGTTTTTGATGAACAATGGAGCCGGAATCCTGAGGCCTTGCTATGATTTGAACTGATGGCCTCATTACACTTGCTGAGCAGCAGTTAGACCGTAGGGCCGGTCTAGAGCTGTAAAATTACACCACATACAAACACTGAGTTAACAGTTCTGAGTAAACGTGCCTTCCCTTCTTTCTCAAACACAGAAACGTACACGGCTTCCCAGCTCTAGAGTGGAGTGACTGTCTAACTGCCTGCTTATTAGACTCAGGAGGTCATAAGGAGGTTCAAATCCTGTCAACACCACTAACAGCCCTCCACATGGTCAGGAGTCAATATGATGGATGGGGTTGTAACATGCAGATGGGAATAAACAGGGAGTGAACAGGTTGAGGGGGCGGAGCCACAGACTAAACATCTTACACAGTGTTTAAACAAGTGTTTAAAAAAGTGTTTTAGCTGCAGCTCATTTGCTGATCAAACTGAGATGAAGGAGTAAAAAAATTGAGTTTCTGAGAATCAGAAAAGCTCTAATGAAATGTTAGATGAGTCCAGACCTACGTCCAGCGCTGAAGATGATTCTAAAAAGTAAAGATTAAATGAATATTCAAACATGGTCATGGTCCAGGCACATAACCTTTCCCATAACAACGAGTCTAACTAACTAACTAACGTCTGACCTAGTGTTTGACCTTCTGACTCATCTGCTCACGCTCTGCTGTACGTCATCCTGATAGAATCAGTGATGGTGGCTCCTTATGTTTAGACCTAGCTTTTAAGTGATGCGGAAACCTTGGAGACCTATGGATAGTCAACCAGCAGTCAAACGAACCAAAGCACAGCAGAGAGGAGCTTCGGTCCCTCTCCACGGCCTCCACTGCAACAAGAATTCACAAACTGTATGAGCGAGAGCAAGGAAGACAGAAGACATGCCTGAAGCACCTCCCCCCTATTCTAACATCCTATTAATTCCAGCTTTTTTTTCCTTGTTCACATGTCTACGGCATGTCTGCGTATCCGTCCACCACCCCGTCACCTCCCTGTTAACCCTATCTTCTATCATTACTGGCTCCACTTATCAGAGGGGGGACTGGCTTCCTACCACAAAGCAGAAGCCAAGCAGTGAAGGGCTTCGCTCACAGGCCCAACAGTGGCAGCTTGCTGAGCTCGGGTCTCGAACCCACAACCCTATATAGTTCTATTGTCACTGTCAGTGACAATATCAAAATATTAGATCTCATTTTTTTCTTTTTTTTCAAGCTTTTTTACCTTGTATCAGAATTTCAGGATAAATGGACCAATAGAAATGCTCCAAAATGACTTCCACTGAAAGTTGGGACGTTTTCAAGGTTTTGCTCCAGCCGCTGCGTCCCAACCGCGAATATGACAAACGATTCTAAACTTTTGACCGGTTGCGTATGTCAGCCGGGCCTGGAGTTCCAGTATCAATTTTAATATCGTTACCCAGCGCCATCCTTTACTGACAATTACTGAATAATTAAAGGGCCGACAGTGTTCAGACTGCTCATTTTTCCCCCGGAGCTCCAGCGCTGGCTCGGACCTGAGGGAACTCAATCAAACCAGTCAGCGCTAATTAAGCGGGGAGTCCAGCATCAGCAGGATGGACGGGTCAGCGCGTACACGTTCGGATCGGCCGCTCCGCCCCGCTTATTGGGCTTGAAGGCCTGCCAGAGCCCACAAAACCGCTCTGCGCATCGGCCCCAACCTCCGCAGGCCGAGCGGCTGATTTATGAGTGGCCGTCGCCGTGCTGACAGTGATGCTCTGCCTCAGATTCAGAGGAGGCTGAGGAGAGGGGCCCATCCTCAACTGCACCACTTCATCACTTTTTTTAGTCGCCTTGCAGCAGTAAGTCAAAACGAGAGGTCTTTATCTTCCAGATGGTTCACCCCTCAACCGAGGGGCTTCATCACATCTAGGATGTTATTGCTTACAGCCATTTTTAGCTCCTTAAAATGACCAACGCTGAAAACGTCAACAGTGCTGCTGACAAACTGTTTAGTCGAGTTTGATTAATAATGCATCAGCGTATCAATCTGGAGGTCTTTAATAATACAAATCCAGTCTGGTTGGAGATAAATGTATATAATTATGCTAATATCCTCGTCTTGGGGGCCTTCATAGGGTTCAGAGCATCGGTGAAGCATGAATGTTATACACTAATCAGCCATAACATTAAAACCACCTGCCTAGTATTGTTCCTCTTGCCGCCAAAACTGCCCTGCCTCATTGAGGCATGGACTCCACAAGACCTCGGAAGGCGTCCTCCTGTGGTATCTGGCAGCTGATCTTTTAAGTCCTGTAAGTTGTAAGGTGGGCGGGACCTCCATGATAATCAACGAGGCATGGGCATCCATTGGTCCAGCAGCTGTCCTTTCTTTGGAGCACTTTTGGTAGGTACCGACCACTGCATATCGAGAACACCCCACAAGACCCCAAGAGTGGTTTTAATGTTATGGCTGATAAGTGTATAATACTTCTTTCATTCATGTCCTATATGGACAAAAGTATTGGGACACCTGCTCGTTCATCGTTTCTTCTGAAATCAAGAGGATTAAAAAGAGTTTCGTAGAGTAACCGCCTCTACTGCCCAGGGAAGAAGAAGGCTTTCTACTAAATTTGGAGTAGAACATTGCTGTGAGGATTTGATTGCATTCGATGCCAAGAATATTAGCGAGGTCAGGATGTTGGATGATGATCACCCCCAACTCATCCCATTCAAAAGTACTGGATGGAGCTCCACCACCATCCATCATTCCAGAGAACACAGTTCCTCCACTGCTCCACAGCTCAATGCTGCTGGGGGGCTTTATACCCCCCTCTTGCCCATGCCTAACATTCAGTGGCATGGTGCCAATAGGTTCATGTTTATCTGCTCCCGAGAGTCCTATTCTATTCTCTACAGTACTTCTCTACAGGGACTAGACAAGCTGTGCCTGTGTGTGCGTTTGAACATCTGTGTCAGTAATTCAGCTGAATTCAGCATTCATTAGATGGGGTGTCCACAAACATTTGGACATTTAGTGTATCGAACTGAAATGCTGCCCTGATGGTTTCCTAAAGCTTCCAGTTCCTATCAGAATCCAACTGGATTGAGGTCAGAGATTTACAGCGCTCATAAGAACAGTCTGTACTGAGGTCTATTTGCCTTCACTTACGACCGCTGGAGGATTTAAAGACTGGAACTGATTTAAGAACCTTGTCTGCTCATTTGAGAAGCTACTATTATGGTGGAACTACATCTACAGTGGCCAGACATCGGGGCAAAGTACGTTTTTGTCCCATTTTACACCAGTTTGAGCCTCGTAACCTCAGCCAGAGAGGACCATTAGAGTGTAATACATTGTAAGCTCCATTAAAAATGGAAAAGGCCAGTACTCTCTATTAAAATCAAAGTCTTTCCCTCGTGCCGTAATGCAGCGCCGGACAGAGGCTCACTCTGAGCGCAGGCTGTAATCCCAACCTCAAAGGAAACTGTCTGAAAGCTGTGCGGATTCGAGGCGGCTGCGTTTCGCTTCAATTTGGACGTGAAGTACAGAAGGATCTACATGCAGGGCAGAGCGTGAGACGGGTGGCAAAAATTCCTCCCGGCATTTTCCGTGCCGCGTCCCAATCTTGTTAAAATACCTGATTTGTCTCCTGCTCTGCTCTTGTCCTGTCAACATCCTTTCCTCTGCTGTCCCGGCCCGGCCCGGCCCAGCCTCACATCACTGAACCACCAGCATAACGAGACCAACCCTGAATAAACAACACTAATCCAGTTATGTTAGGCCTACCAGATTACCAAATTAAAACACAGTCTAAATGACACACTGAATCATTTTCTTAAAGAATCGTAAGTCAATCGAATTGTTAAACCTCTTACTGATGTCTTTGATTCAATTCAGCAACCAGTTCCCAGGTTTGGTAGGTCTATTAGGTATGTATCAAAATAATTAAATTGAAGCACATTTTAAAAATGAAAAAGGGAAACTGACCCACTGAATCATTTGCTAAAGAACAGCAGGTGAACTGAATAATGACACTCTTTGTGATTTATTTGATTCAGTTCAGCAGTTCATCAGTTACTGAATTCAATTTGGTATATTAGGTATGTACCAAAATAATCATAAGCATTGAATCCTGAAAACTGAATCATTTTCTTAAAGAATTCTCTATGAATCGAATTGTTAAACCTCTTACTGACGTCTTTCATTCAGTTCAACTGTCAGTTCCCCGGTTTGGTCGGTCTATTAGGTATGTATCAAAAAAAAAAAAATCAAAGCAACTTTAAAATATGGTGAAATTATACACTGAATCAATTCCTAAAGAACAGTTATTGAAATGAAACATCAGTTCCCAGGTTCAGTAGATTTATTAAGTATCCACTAAAGTATTCAAATTCAGTCAAATTGAAGCGTGGTGAAATTGACACACTGAATTGTTTCCTAAAGAACAGTAACTGAATCGACTCATTTAGTGACAGTAACCAAGTTTATTATATGAGGTATAACACAAAATATTTAAATCAGGTCAAATAAGTTCAAATTAAATCACGGTCTAAATGACACACTGAATCATAATAATCTGAATTATAACTGAATCAAATTGTTAAGCCTCTTAGTGATTTCTTTGATTCATTTCAGCAGTCAGTTACCAGGTTTAGTAGGTATATTAGGTCCAGTCAAATTGCATCCAGTCAAAGCATGATGGAACTGACTCACAGAATCATTCCTAAAGAACAGTCATTGAATTGAATTGACAAAACTTTTAGTGTTTTCCCTGATTCAACCCAGCAGTCAGTTACCAGATTCATTACGTATACTAAGTATGTGTCAGAATAATCAAATCAAACTAAATAAAATCAAAGTGTGGTAAAACTGACACACTGAATTGTTTCCTAAAGAACAGCAACTGAATTGAATTTAAGTAATGAGACTTTTAGTGACTTTCCTGATTCGACTCAGCAGTTACCAGGTGTAGTATATTAGGTCAAAAAAGCATAGTATATTAAGTCCAGTCAAATCCTGTCAAATCCAGTCAAATCGACGCATTGTGAAACTGACACACTGAATCGTTTCCTAAAGAACAGTAATTGAATTGAATTGACTTGATGAAACTCTTAGTGATTTTCCTGATTCGACTCAGCAGTTACCAGGTGTAGTATATTAGGTCATGATCATGATAATGAATAGTAACTGAATCAAATTTTATTCTGAATCAGATTATTTGATTCAATTCAGCAGTCAGTTCCCAGATTAAGTAGGTATATCATTTTCTTAAAGAATCATAACCAAATCTAATGGTTAAAACTTGATTCAGAAATGATTTCCTTGATTCAGCTCAGCAGCCAGTTACCAGGTTCAGTAGGTATATTAAGTATCTATCAAAATCAAATCAAATTAAATCAAATGCAGTCAAATTGAAGCTTGATGAAACTGACACACTGAATCATTTCCTAAATAACAGTAACTGAATTGAATTGATGAGACTCTTAGTGATTGTTCCTGATTCAGGTATTAGGTATACCACAAAATATTCAAATCAAGTGAAATAAGTTCAAATTTATTAACATGGTCTAATTGACACATTGAATCATTTTCTTGAAGAATCATAACTGAATCAAATGGATAAAACTCAGCACCCACTTACCAGGTTCAGTAGGTATACTGAGTATCCACCAAAATATTCAAATCAAATGCAGTCAAATCGAAGCTTGGTGAAATTGACTCACTGAATCGTTTCCTAACGAGCTGTAATTGAATTGAACTGAGGTTAAAGATTTACTCCCTTAATTCTCGCTAGATTTGTTTCTGCCAGTTGCGTTTAAAAGCCGCTCCTGTCCTGCTGCTCCTGTATCCTGCTACTCTGAGCCTGTTCGGTCCCGTGGGAGGGTGTATATTTTTCTCCCTTTTCTTCCTCCTGTGGGATTAGAGACTGTCTCGGGATTTCTGCTGGATTCCTGTCCAAATGTCACCCTATAATAGAGGAGTTTTACTCCCGACAAACTTTTACAGCTAAAACTCCAACTGCAATCGACACCATAAGCGAGGCGCCGACGCTAAACGAGTTTTTAACCGACCCTGACCCGGCTGACTGCTCCAAAAGCCCTGATTCAAATGTAGCAGTCAGCAAGGCTAAATACAACATGGCAGCGCACACCATTACAAATGCCATGCTGGCAGTACAACATTACACACTCAATGTTTCACACGCTTTATATGTACTCATGTGTGCTATAGCAGAGCCTGGGAGTGCTGGGAAACAATTACTGATTCCTTCCTGCAAGAAGAAACGACTCCGGCAGGCTTGGTTATTAGAGAATACACATGTAGCAGCCAATCCATACAGATCCAAACCCATACTATCCATACACATACTGTTCATACCTAGAATATCCATACCCATACTATTCACACACATACTGTTCATACCCATACTATCCATACCCATACTATTCACACACATACTGTTCATACCCATACTATCCATACACATACTATTCACACACATACTGTTCATACCCATACTATTCACACACATACTGTTCATACCCATACTATCCATTCCCATACTATCCATACCTAGAATATCCATGCCCATACTATCCATACCCATACTATCCATACCTAGAATATCTATACCCATACTATCCATACCCATACCATCCATACCCATACTATTCATACCCATAATATCCATGCCCATACTATCCATGCCCATACTATCCATACCCATACTATTCATACCCATACTATCCATACCTAGAATATCCATACCTAGAATATCCATGCCCATACTATCCATACCCATACTATCCATACC
>NC_132889.1:37035049-37050049 GCF_030463535.1 Salminus brasiliensis | reverse complement strand
CTGATCCACTCGTACCACCAGCAGCACAACACACACACTACTAACACACTCGCCACCACGTCAGTCAGGGTCACTGCAGTGCTGAGAACGACCCACCACCCAAATACTACTACCTACCTGCTCTGTGGGGTCCGGACCATTAAAGAACAGGGTGAAAGGAGGCTTAGGAGGTATGCAGAGAGTTACAGGACTACTAAGAATGTGCTGAGCTTATAATATTCATATATATATATATGTATATATATGTAGGAGGTCAGGAAGTTGGATAATGCCCCCCTCCACCTCACCCCCAACTCCCTAGACTCCACCAAAAGTACTGGATGGCGCACCACCACCATCATTCCAGAGAACACAGTTCTTCCACTGCTCCACAGCAGCTCAATGCTGGGGGGCTTTATATCCTTTTAGCCCACGCCTGGCATTAGGCAGTATGGTGTCAATAGGTGCAACTTAAAGTAGCTGAATTCATAGCGTTACTAAAAGAGGTGTCCACAAACTTTTGGACACAGTGTAGATAGCTAGATAAGACAGATGGAGAAATACGTTACTGATCCTAAAGAAAATTAAGGACAGCTGCAGACTTCCAGAGGCAGAGACAGAGGCTGGGGGACGCCGACACGTGAGGTCATTAATGAAATGATCCATAAAAACTCGGACCATCACCGACTCCGACTGGAGAACCCCACAGAACCCCACAGCCGGAGAACGGCGTGCTTTAAAGCCCTTCACGAGGCATTAGGAGCTTATTAACATGCTGGATGGCTTTTATGAACAGGGCGCTCAGCGTTGGAGACCATATCTGTCTCTCTTATCAGCTCTGTGGCTTTTCCTATAGGTTTTAGCTTCAGCTGCGGCTCAGCGCCGAAACACAGGCTAATTGCTGAAGAGGCAAACGCTCTGTTTATCAACAAGCCGACGCTCGCGTTTCCGTGTACGACCGTCTCGCCTCGCCTCGCCGCCCAGGCCCTCGCCGCGTGAGGGCCGAAGCGGTGTTTGAGCGAATGCACTCCACTGATGTGCTGTGACTTCGGTTGCCAGGGGAACTTGTATGACAGAAGAAACATGTTTTTCCCCTCTCGCACTGCCAAGGAGGCGGCGCCTCGGGGCCTACAGGCCTGTGGACGACTGCCGCTTTGTGCTGGCTTGAGATGTCGGCCTCCTCTCCTCCAAACGACAGCTAAAAGCTTGAGGAACACCAGGCCGGTCCGGTTCTGCTGCTGGAATGGAGCCACGAGGCCCGGCGTGGGGATTTCTAGTGGTGGAGAAGTGAGTCCATGCATTGTGAGGCAGGTATCTCAGTGTGGTTGCGCTGATTCAGCAGTTTTAGGATCAAACGGATGATTCTCAGGCTCCTGTGTCCTTTAATGTTTTATTAATTAAGGAACATTTGGACGTTTAGAGCTTTCCTCCAGACCCGGGAGCGCTAGCTCGGAGAGTCCGGGACGTCTGGTCAAGTGTGAAGTGTGTTTTGGAGCTCAGGAGCAGCCCAGATAACCGATCCCTGGTCCTCCTGAAGGCCGCTTGGTTCTTTTGGTCACGTGACTGCTTCGACATTCTGCCGGCGCGGCTGAAAAAACCTTCTCCTACATAAACGGCTCCTCGTTTTTAGGTGTTTCTCCTGCGCGGTGAAATGCCATGACTCCAGAAAGCGCTGTTCTTCACTGCTGGAGTGTTTGCATCCAAAGAAAATAAGGGAAAGCGCTAAACTGATGAACCGAGATTCTACCATTTTCAAAGGTGTCAAGTGGAGATACTAGGTTTTAAAAAGACTTCTATAGAAGCTGAAGTATCGACTTAAGCTTTTTACTCCAGTAAAAGTGTAAAAGTACTGGTTTCAGAACGACTTCAAGTAGAAAAGTAAAAGTAATGGAAGGAAAACAAAGGCTGAAAGCTTAGGCCGCGCCACAGGGGTCTATAGTGCAATACCCCCCCCCCTCCCCCAAAACCCCATTTCTCTAAAAGCCATAATGAGGAGAATGATCTATTAAAATGTTGATGTTAAAAATGTTGGGCTGCACTAGGCTCCTGTTTCAGCTGCAGATCTGCCCATTGAAAATGAAGCATTTCAGTAATATCAGCTCTATTAAAGGAGCGTCTCTGTGCTCTACTGAGCATCAACATGAGCTTCATGGAGGAAAATATGAGGAGTTGTTGTCTAGAAGTTCTGTAAAGCTGCAGAAAGTCAGACTTCAGAGGCGTGTGATCAATAAGCTTTATTGGAATGTAAATGTGGGGCTCAGTCGGGACGTTTCACTGCAGCTCTCTTGAGTCTCTGCCACGGACACAGTCTTCATACTAGACTACAGACGTCTGCTGTGAGCTCGCTGGAGAGGGACGGGACGTGTGCAGGTGTGATGGATCTCTTATAAACCAATAGGGAGTCAGAATGGTGTCTGTTTATACTTCTCATCCAATCAGGATCAGACTCTCACTTTCCGGATGGAGAGATTTATCTGGAGAGGGTTTTTATTGATGACGAGCCGGAATGAAAACAAAGGGAGATGAAATAGGAGGAACGAGGCTGATTTTAAAATGTAAGGAGGAGAAAGTTCAGATAATTGGGGGAAAATGTGAGAAGTAGAAGTAAAAAGTCTGAAAAATAAAGAATTACTGAAGTAAAGTTTAGAGAACCAACATTTCTACTGTAGTAAAGTAACAAAGTATTTGAACCATTTGTGACCATTTTGCAAAAATGTCAGAAAGGTGGCGCTGGAAATCACACAATTGATCCTCAGTTTTGAAAGCTAACCAGCGATAATAAGCCCCTCCCCCAAAAAAACCCAGAATTGGGCCTGGATGCGGACTTCTGTATTCGGGACAAGTGTGAAAACACCCTTACATTACCTAATAGATTAACATTTCTGTAAAAAATATTAATAAAACAATAAATAACAAGTGTTTCCTGACCAGTAGCAGCATTTTAGCTTCATGCCCCCATTGATTGACTATAATAATTTGAGTAGAATAAAAAATAAAATACTTATAAATATTCTTTTAATTTGTATTTTTTTTGTTTATCTCGGGTCAGTAGAGACCACATAACCACCCCTGCATTTTTCCGTTAAATTTGTTTATTTCTACTAAATATCAATATTATAATGAACTGTTTCACAAAACAGGTGTTCTAGTGTCCCTCAGTCCCGCCTCCATACCCCCTCAGTTCAACCCCGTAACACAGTTCGTCCTCTCTCTTCCTTTCTCACACAATAGCTTTGAACACAGGTACACTTATCTTCCCTGCTCTAAAATAGGGAAGAATGGCCAATCAGAACAGAGATCATTTACATACGTCAAGCTTAAAGGCACAGTAACGCTAACAGCTGTGTGAACTACAGTGTTCTCGCTCGTTATAATGAACTGCACTAACAGAGAATTTGGTTCTAGGGTGTTAAATGGCAATTATAAATAAATAAATGGCAATTAAGTACATTTATATCTATGTGTTAATTTGTTATATTTTGCTTTAATGTTTAAGTCAATCCTGATGCCTTAAGTCTCTCCCACATGGTGAGGTATACGGTTTATTAATTCATCAATGGTATCAGATCGATATCAGGTATCGGCCGATATGCACAGTGTATGTATCAGTATTGGTATCGGAGCTGAAGAAGCCGTATCGGTGCATCCCTACTCAAAGCCCAACCCAACAGTGGGTTCCTGGAGCACACTGTCCCGGCACACTTCAGGGTTTAGCGCTCTTCCTCAATTCATCAGCGAGGACTTCGTGAGCCGAGCGCAGATGGAAAGCTGTAATCTCTGCAGAGCTGCGACCTGGTTAGAAGCTAGTTTGACACCTCTGTTTTACACCATCTCTCCAAAGATCCAGATTTGGCACATTTATTTTTAACTGCTGTGTTGAATCAGGTGTGTGCTCAGCAGGGAAATCACTGGGGGGTGCAAGGGGATGCCACAGCGTAAATAAGGTGGTAATTACTGGTGCTTCGGTCAACGACATCAGCCTGAACTACAACATCCCCTATATGTCCAAATGTCTGTGGACTAGTAGAGGGGTGTATGTAAAGCTCCCCAGCAGCATTGAGCTGTGGAGCGGTGGAGGAACTTCTTCGAACGTCTTCTCAGGAATGATGGATGGTGGTGCTCCATCCAGTGCTTTTGGGATAAGTTGAGGATGAGATGGGTCTCATCCAAATACACCAACCTCAGTAACGCTGCTCTTGTCGCTGAATGCAATCAAATCCTCACAGCAATGCTCCTCCAAAATCTTGTAGAAAGCCCTCACAGGGGGACAGTAGAGACAGATACTCCAGCAAAAGCAGGATCCACTTTTTAAAATCCTTGATTTCAGAGGAATCTATGGTTTGTAACACAGTAATGTCCCAATACTTTCGTCTGTTTAGTGTGTATGAACAAACTCAGGGATTTACTTGATGCACTGCACCTGTGAGAGTGTGTGTGTGTGTGTGTGTGTGTGTGTGTGTTTGCTGAGATGCTTCTAGAACATTCCCCGTTCCTCCTCAGCATTAGCATGTTAGCATGTTAGCGTTTGCTAAGGAATGTTGGGTCTCCTGGGCTTGGAGCCTCCACTGCTCTATTAACAGGCGTTAGCTGTTAACTATGTCGCTACAGTTCACCCATGAACATCCACGGTTACAGCGCCAGCCTCCGCCAGCTGGAACATACAAACACACTCGACGGCGCCTCCCGCTCGCCACATCTCACATGTTCACGGCTGAGTATGTTTGACAGACCTACTGGCACCCAGACCTCGTCCAGGCTGTGGGCTGTGATGCTCTCCTGCAGAAAAGCCTTCTGATCAGGCCTCGGCTGAAGACTCGGGATAGGCTACGTGTTGCTAAAGCTAAGCTAAAGCAACAGCAATCAATGCTAAACCAGAACCAGAACTAACAGGTGCACAGCCCCAGAATGCACATCAGGTTCTACACAGAGCTCAGGAGCAGTTTTCAGTACTATACAGAACCACCTTCTGCTTAGAGTGTATACAAGAACAACTGGACCACTCCAGAGTGCTCAAGGTTCTATGCAGAACCACTTCTTTACCAAAGAACCACTGAAGAACCCATGTATAATGGAGTTACGTCCAAAATTCTCATTAGAAAATAAAGAACAAGCAGGTTTTTCTTCCAAAGATCCAAAAAGAGAGGAACCGACTCAGTGCTGGATGGACTTGGAAGTTCTCCATTCGGCTCATGAGCATTCAGTAGTGCTGGGTTCGCTCCTGGACTGCTTTACTGTAGCTCAGGCCTCTCGGTTTGGGCCTTTAGCATTTCAAACACACCAAAAGGAGAAGAACAGAGGTTCCGTTCCTATGCTAACCGATTCTGGATGGACTTAGAAGTTCTAAGCTAAACCAGAACCAGAACTAACAGGTGCACAGCCCAAGAATGCACATCAGGTTCTACACAGAGCTCAGGAGCAGTTTTCAGTACTATACAGAACCACCTTCTGCTTAGAGTGTATGCAAGAACAACTGGACCACTCCAGAGTGCTTAAGGATCCATGCAGAACCACTTCTTTACCAAAGAACCACTGAAGAACCCATTTGTTATGGAGTTATGGATGGACTTGGAAGTTCTCCATTCGGCTCATGAGCATTCAGTAGTGCTGGGTTCGCTCCTGGACTGCTTTACTGTAGCTCAGGCCTCTCGGTTTGGGCCTTTAGCATTTCAAACACACCAAAAGGAGAAGAACAGAGGTTCCGTTCCTATGCTAAACGATTCTGGATGGACTTAGAAGTTCTACAAGAAGCTTGTGAGCTAAACCAGAACCAGAACCAGAACTAACAGGTGCACAGCCCCAGAATGCACATCAGGTTCTACACAGAGCTCAGGAGCAGTTTTCAGTACTATACAGAACCACCTTCTGCTTAGAGTTCCATGCAGAACCACTTCTTTACCAAAGAACCACTGAAGAACCCATTTGTTATGGAGTTACGTCCAAAAATTCTCATTAGAAAATAAAGAACAAGCAGGTTTTTCGTCCAAAGATCCAAAGATTCAAAAAGAGAAGAATCGACTCAGTGCTGGATGGATTTGGAAGTTCTGCATGGAGCTCACGAGCAGCACCGGGTCGTTTTTTTTTTAATTGCAGCAGTAAAGCCACATCTCCTCGAGCCTGATTTTAAGCCCCTCTAACAGGTATGTCAGCCCACAGCTTTGAACTCCAGCAGCACCACATTAGCATTGCAATCCCATTGCCACAGCCAGTCTGCACTGGTTCCTGGATGCTCACTGGAGGAGCCACTTGTTCACCAGCAGCAGCAGCAGCAGCAGCAGCGGAACCTCGTTCCAGGCTGAGCTGCAACCCATGCAAAGCAGCCGGAGCAGCGCAGGAACACGCAAATCACTCCATTACTGAAGTTCAGAAAGTGCAAGGGCACGAGGCACGAGTGCACTGCGCAACCACGAGCCGTTCTCACGCCGTGTGCACGCGCCAGCGCGCACCGACGCTGCTCATTAAAACGCCATAATGTGCAACAGATCCAAGGTGAAGAGCATCACGTCTGTCAGCGCGCGTTACTCCACGCAACCCCGCAGCATGCACGCATGACACGGAGCGTCACGAGCGAGGCGCCGTCAGCACCACAAGAACGCACGCAAGATCCCTCCGGCTCGCGCATTTTGGACCTCCAACCCAGACGCGTGCGCCACACGGTGCATACGTGTGCGTGGAGCTGTTCAAGTCATGCGACGTCATATGTTGGTGTGGAAAGCAATGCACGAGCCTCTGCATCTCCGATTAGGGGGTATCTTAACAATCCCCCCCCCCCCCAACATCAAAAATACACCCCAACCAACCCACCCACCCCCATTCAAAGTCTGGACACATCCACGCGCAGCCAGCCTGCTGCATTAATTAATGATTGTGATTAATAGCATTGATAAGGCAGCTGAGAGCCAATGGATGTGTCGAGAAGCATCGCGAGCCCACAGCGAGAGCGCGAGGCGAAGATGAAGATGAAGATGAAGAGCAGAAGATGTCATTCTTACCTTCACACAGCAGTAAAATCACCTCCGCGCACTGTATGTCTCTCTGCCTGCCTCGCTCTCTGTCACACACACACACACACACTCACACGCGCGCGCGCACAGCGACGCTACTGCTGCTGCTTCTGCTGCGGAGAAACACACTCCAGCCCTGCTGCCTCAGACTGCCTCACACTCCGAGTCTGAACCCACCCCCTCTCTCCCTCTCTCCCTCTCTCTCCCTCCCTCCCTCTCTCTCTCTCTCTCTCTCTCTCTCTCTCTCTCTGTCTGTGTGTAGCTCTCTCTCTCTCTCTCTCTCTCTCTGTGTGTAGCTCTCTCTCCCTCTCTCCTCACTCTCTCCTCCCTCTTTCCCTCCCCCTTCCTGTCACTACCCCCCCCTCTCTTTTTGTAGTGTTCTCTCTTGTGCTTCCTCTTGCTCTCTCTCTCTCTCTCTCTCTCTCTCTCATTGACTGACCCCTCTTTCCATTGTACATAGTGACTGGTCAGGTGGAGGAGAGGGAGTTAAACAGTTAGAGAAGAGAGAGAGAGGTGAGGTTGAGTTAGAGAGAGAAAGAAAATTAGAGGCAGAGAGAGATTAAGAGGTAGAGAGGTAGAGAGAGTTAGAAAGGGGGACAGAGAGAGAGAGAGATGAGGTAGAGAGAAAGAGAGAGGGATGAGGAAGAGAGTTAGACAGAGGGACAGAGAGAGAGAGAAGGAGGAGGTAAAGAGTTAGACAGAGAGAGATGAGGTAGAGAGAGAGAGAGAGAGATGAGGTAGAGAGAGGTAGAGTTAGAGACAGCGAGAGGGATAGAGAGAGAGATGAGGTAGAGAGAGGTGAGGTAGAGTTAAAGACAGAGAGAAACCGAGAGGGGGGGAGAGAGACGAGGTGGAGAGTTAGACAAAAATATGAGGTTGAGAGGTAGCGAGAGAGAAATTGAGACAGAGAGAGAGAGATGAGGTAGAGAGAGGTAGAGTTAGAGACAGAGAGAGAGATGAGGTAGAGAAAGAGAGAGCCAAGGTTAGAGAGAGAGATGAGGTAGAGAGAGGGATGAGGTTAGAGAGAGATGAGGTAGAGAGAGGTGAGGTAGAGTTAAAGACAGAGAGAAACCGAGAGGGGGGGAGAGAGACGAGGTGGAGAGTTAGACAAAAATATGAGGTTGAGAGGTAGCGAGAGAGAAATTGAGACAGAGAGAGAGAGATGAGGTAGAGAGAGGTAGAGTTAGAGACAGAGAGAGAGATGAGGTAGAGAAAGAGAGAGCCAAGGTTAGAGAGAGAGATGAGGTAGAGAGAGGGATGAGGTTAGAGAGAGATGAGGTAGAGAGAGAGGCGAGGTTAGAGAGAGAGAGAGATGAGGTAGAGTTAGAGACAGCGAGAGTGACAGAGAGAGATGAGGTAGAGTTAGAGACAGAGAGAGGGATAGAGAGAGATGAGGTAGAGTTAGAGACAGCGAGAGTGACAGAGAGAGATGAGGTTAGAGATAGAGAGATGAGGTAGAGAGGTAGAGTTAGAGACAGCGAGAGGGATAGAGAGAGAGATGAGGTAGAGAGAGGTAGAATTAGAGACAGAGAGAGGGATAGAGAGAGATGAGGTAGAGAGGTAGAGTTAGAGACAGAGAGAGTGACAGAGAGAGATGAGGTAGAGTTAGAGACAGCGAGAGGGATAGAGAGAGATGAGGTAGAGTTAGAGACAGCGAGAGTGACAGAGAGAGATGAGGTAGAGTTAGAGACAGAGAGAGTGACAGAGAGAGATGAGGTAGAGTTAGAGAGATGAGGTAGAGAGAGGTAGAATTAGAGACAGAGAGAGGGATAGAGAGAGATGAGGTAGAGAGGTAGAGTTAGAGACAGAGAGAGTGACAGAGAGAGATGAGGTAGAGTTAGAGACAGCGAGAGGGATAGAGAGAGATGAGGTAGAGTTAGAGACAGCGAGAGGGATAGAGAGAGATGAGGTAGAGTTAGAGACAGC
Organism: Salminus brasiliensis; assembly: GCF_030463535.1. Taxonomy (NCBI): domain Eukaryota; kingdom Metazoa; phylum Chordata; class Actinopteri; order Characiformes; family Bryconidae; genus Salminus; species Salminus brasiliensis. The sequence goes on along the minus strand of NC_132889.1, from coordinate 37,041,143 downwards.
GAGAGTGACAGAGAGAGATGAGGTAGAGTTAGAGACAGCGAGAGTGACAGAGAGAGATGAGGTAGAGTTAGAGACAGCGAGAGTGACAGAGAGAGATGAGGTAGAGTTAGAGACAGAGAGAGGGATAGAGAGAGATGAGGTAGAGTTAGAGACAGAGAGAGGGATAGAGAGAGATGAGGTAGAGTTAGAGACAGCGAGAGTGACAGAGAGAGATGAGGTTAGAGATAGAGAGATGAGGTAGAGAGAGGTAGAGTTAGAGACAGCGAGAGGGATAGAGAGAGAGATGAGGTAGAGAGAGGTAGAGTTAGAGACAGCGAGAGGGATAGAGAGAGAGATGAGGTAGAGAGAGGTAGAGTTAGAGACAGAGAGAAACCGAGAGGGGGGGAGAGAGACGAGGTGGAGAGTTAGACAGAAATATGAGGATGAGAGGTAGCGAGAGAGAAATTGAGAGGTAGAGTTAGAGAGAGACAGAGGGAGCGAGATAAAGAGAGAGAGAGAGAGAAAGAGAGAGAGAGAGATTAATCTACAGGTTTATGAGACTCACTCGTCCGTTCAGTGCCATATGTATGAGACGAGAGAACAGATGCACTGAGACGGTGTTTAAGGAACCATAGAGGCTCATAAACACCACAAACACACACCCTCATCTTCCTCACAAACAGCTGATGAAGATGTAGCATTTTGGTGGCTATCTAGAACGCTGCTCATCACACAGTGCTGGGAGGGGACGGCTGACATGTTACAGTCACCACTGGAGCTCAACACGCTTGGAGAAGAACGCTAACAGCTAATTCTGTTACATCAGCTAACAGACACCCATGCTGGGAAACAGCGCCCACGCTGAGTGATTGGGGGATAGGGAGGGACCACCCTACCCACCCGAAGATCAAACTCACTGATCAAGATCAATCCCAGGCCAACAGGACCTCCGCGTAGACGGCTACAGCGGTTTAGCTTGTTAGTAAACTCAGCCTCCTCGTTCTCATCAGAACACTGAGGTCAAACTGAAGACGAGGAGATTCACCTGTCAATAGAAAGCAGGAGGGCAGCGGTGGGTGGAGGAACTGCCTCTCAGTCAACAACAACAACAACAACAACAACGTCAACAACAACAACAACAACAACAACGTCAACAACAACAACAACAACAGCAACAAAATGACTACCAGCTAGCTCACATCCTCCAAATTCACAACACTGGTCTCTAAAACAGCTTTTTTAAAAGTAAGGTTTGGACTGAACTACTCTGTTAAACAGTGTTTTGACGAAAACCCATCGTTTAAAAGCTTTTTGGACTGAATTACTGTTTTAAACATCTTGTTTTTTGACTGAACTGGTCTTTAAAAAAACACGTTTACTAAACTAGTCATCTAAATACCTCTTAAACCAGTCTTTAACTCAACTACTCTTTAAATAGCTCCTTCAGTTTTACTAGTCTTTTAAATACATACATACTGTTTAAATACCCATTTAGACTGAACTGGTCTTTTAAAGGGCTTTTAGGTCTCAGATATTGTTTTAAATACCTTGTTTGGCTGAACTAGTCTTTTAAATACTTTAACTAGTCTTTTAAATACTCTTTTGGCTTAACTAGTCTTTTAAATATATGTAGTGACTGAGCTACTTATGTATATTCCTCTTGTGACTGAACTGATCTTTTAAATTGATTTTTGGCCTTAAATCCTCTTTTAAATACCTCATTTGACTGAATTTGGACTGAACTACTCTGTTAAACAGTGTTTTACCTAAACCCATCTTTTAAAATAAAGCATTTCGACCTAATTACTGTTTTAAGTATCTTGTCTAACTAGTCATCTAAATACCTCTTAAACCACTTAAACTTAAAAAATACCTATTTTGACTCAACTACTCTTTAAATAGCTCCTTTGGTTTAACTAGTCCTTTTAAAATACATACATGCTGTTTAAATACCCATTTAGACTGAACTGGTCTTTTAAATTACCTCTTTTTGGTCTTAACTAGTCATCTAAACAGTCCTAAACTGTCTTATAAACACCTATTTTGACTCAACTACTCTGTCTATACCCGTTCAGAGTAAACTGATCTTTTAAATAATTAAATACTGAAAACAAAACTACAATTTAAATACCTATTTTGACTAGTATTTTAAACTACTTTTTTGGTCTTAACTAGTAATCTAAATACCTCTTAAACCAGTCTTTTAAACACCTATTTTGACTCAGTAACTCAACTACCTCTTTTGATTGAACTGAAACTCTTTTAAAGGGCTTTTAGGTTTTAAATACCTTGCCTGACTGAACTACTCTTTTAAATACTCTAACTAGTCTTTTAAATATATGTAGTGACTGAACTACTTATGTATATTGCTCTTGTGACTGAACTGATCTTTTAAATGGATTTTTGGCCTTAAATTCTCTTTTAAATACTTAATTTGGACTGAACTACTTTGTTAAACAGTGTTTTAACTAACTCTTTTAAATTTAAAATCTTTTAAATTTTACAGCTTTTTGGGCTGCTTAAATACCTTGTTTAACAGAACGACTTTTTTAAATAGCTTTTTGGTCTTAACTAGTCGTCTAAATACCTCTTAAACCAGTCTTGTTAATACACGTTATCACCCATCTACTCTTTAAATACTCCCTTTAGACTGAACTGGTCTTTTAAAGGGCTTTTAGGTTTCTGTTTTAAATACTAATACTCTTTTAAATGACAGTAAGTGTTTTAACTAAACTCATCTTCAAGTTTTAAAGCTTTTTCGACTAAAATACTGTTTTAAATAAATATTTTGATTGAACTTGTTTTTAAATGCCTATTTTGACAGAACTACTCTTTTAATGTTTTTTTGTCTTAACTAGTTTTCTAAATTCCTCTTAGACCAGTCTTATAAACACCTATTTTGACTATTTTGATCTTTTAAAGGGCTTTTAGGTCTCAGATACTGTTTAAATACCGTTTTTGACTGAACTACTCCTTTAAATGACAGTAAATGTTTTAATTAAACCCATTTTTACTTTTTAATTTACAGCTTTTTGGACTAAAACTCGGTTTACTCTACTACTCTGTTAAACAGTAAGTGTTTTAACTAAACCCAGCTTTTAAATGTACACATTTTTGGTCTGAAATACTGTTTAAATACCTTGTTTGACAGAACAACTTTTTATATATCTTTTTGGTCTTACATAGTTTTCTAAATACCTATTTTCACCCAACTACTCCTTAATTTGTCCCTTTGGACTGACCCAGTCTTTTAAAGGGCTTTGAGGTCTCAGATACTGTTTAAATACCTTGTTTGACAGAATGACTCCTTTTAGTGACTTCCTGGTCTTTACTAGTTGTCTAAATACCCCCTAAACCTAAACCTAAGTCTTAATATAAATGTCTATTTTGACTCAATTACTCAACTACCTCTTTTGTCTGAATTCAGATACTGTTTTAAATACATAGTTTGACTGAACTAGTCTTTTAAATACTCTTTTGACTGAACTAGTCTTTTAAATACTCTTCTGGCTTAACTACTCTTTTAAATACTCTTTTGACTGAACTACTCTTTTACATATTCGTTTGACTGAACTACTCTTTTAAATACTCTTTTGGCTTAACAACTCTTTTAAATATTCTTTTGACTGAACTACTCTTTTAAATACTCGTTTGACTGAACTACTCTTTTAAATACTCTTTTGACTGAACTACTCTTTTAAATACTCTTTTGGCTTAACTACTTTTTTAAATACTCTTTTGGCTTAACTACTCTTTTAAATACTCTTTTGGCTTAACAACTCTTTTAAATATTCTTTTGACTGAACTACTCTTTTAAATACTCGTTTGACTGAACTACTCTTTTAAATACTCTTTTGACTGAACTACTCTTTTAAATACTCTTTTGGCTTAACTACTCTTTTAAATACTCTTTTGGCTTAACTACTCTTTTAAATACTCTTTTGACTGAACTACTCTTTTAAATACTCTTTTGGCTTAACTACTTTTTTAAATACTCTTTTGGCTTAACTAGTCTTTTAAATACTCTTTTGACTGAACTACTCTTTTAAATATTCTTTTGACTGAACTACTCTTTTAAAATACTCGTTTGACTGAACTACTCTTTTAAATACTCTTTTGACTGAACTACTCTTTTAAATACTCTTTTGGCTTAACTAGTCTTTTAAATACTCTTTTGACTGAACTACTCTTTTAAATACTCTTTTGGCTTAACTAGTCTTTTAAATATATGTTTTGACTTAACCACTTATTCATGTTCCTCTTGTGACTGAACTGGTTTTTTAAAACAGTTTTGGGCTGAACTGGTCTTTTAAAGAGCTTTTAGGTCTCAGATACTGTTTAAATGACCTCTTTGAATAAAAACCGGTCTTAACTGACCTTTTGGTCCCAAAGACTTTTCGACTCTCACTCTTAACTCCTCTTACAAATGGCTTTTTGGACCTAAGTACTCTTTAAAAAACAGCTCCTCTCCTCTGACCTATTCGAGAGAATCTGCAGCGTGTGAGTAAGTCCATAATCCTCTCATTGCAGAGACCACATATTTGCATCCAGCAGAACTTCAGAGAACCGTCTCGTCCCTCCCTGATTTGTCGCCTTCTGGTGAACTTACTGCAGTGAGCGAGACGTCAATACCACAGGCAGCTGGACGAACCCCCCCTACACTCCTCCGCTGGTGCTGTTCTGCGGGCGATGGCGCAGGTGAGTGTGTCAGGAAGGCCGTGGTACACACATGATGCTGCGTGGCACATGCTAATGGACACACTCCGCTCTGTGGAGGAGGGATGATCCCACCTCGGATGCTTTGAGGCTTCTCTCCATCGACGGCGTGAGCAGTGGAAGCAGGAGATCAGTCGCTTTGGAGATGTTTTGGGCTCATACTTGTTGTGTGTGTATGTGTGTGTATATGTGAGAGAGGTGGGAAAGGGGGGGGGCTGTGTTCTCTCCTCTAAGGCTGTGTGTTACCTTGACAACGCTGAAGCGCAAAGCCTAGCCACCCCCCCCCCCCCCCTTCCTATCACACACACTTCCCCCTGCCAAGCTTTCTTACCTATAGCTGCATTTCCATGTATTGAAATGCTGTTTCAGGCCAGATTGACAGATCATCGGAGAAGATAGGGCTCAGTATCCGGGGGTGTGACGAGGCTTGAACGTGACTGAAGAGATTGAAGGGGTAAATGAGGGTCAGTACAGTGTGTGTGTGTGTGTGAGACAGAGAGAGAGAGGGTGAAAGAGAGCGAGACACAGAGGAAGATGTAGAAAGCTGAGTGACTGATTTTCCCTGAGTCTGAATATAGAACCTTATCAATTCAGCCCTAATCAAGCATTTGATAACCCCTCATATCCGAGCCCGGATCATTCCTTTCCCCCTTTTTTTCACTACAGTATTCACACAAGGCACCGAGTGTCATGGAAATGAGGCAGCTGCTCTGCTAATGCGAGGTAACGCCGTGATGTTCAGCTGTGAAGCTGATTAGATGTTTATGACGTAGATTATGGCAAAAGGTCGAGGCATCGTTTTCTTAGAAATGAGCAAAAGCCACTGTGACAGCTTGCAATACACTACACGAAGTGAAGGGGCGCTCTATAATGCTGTGTAATGTAAATAGTATAGAGTCAGACAATCTGACAGCTTGCAATACACTACACGAAGTGAAGGGGCGCTCTATAATGCTGTGTAATGTTAATAGTACAGACTTAGCCATTTTGACAAATTGCAATACACTACAGGAAGCATAGGGGGGCGCTATATAAAGCAGTGTAATGTTCATATAATACACTCAGCCATTCTGACAGTTTGAAATACACTACAGGAAATATAGGGGGCGCTCTACAATGCTGTATAATGTTCAGATAATATAATCAGTCATTCTAACAGTTTGAAATACAGTACAGGAAGTGAAGGGGCGCTCTATAATGCTGTATAATGTTAATAGTATAGAGTCAAACAATCTGACAGCTTGCAATACACTACAGGAAGTGTAGGGGTGCTCTATAATGCTGTGTAATATTCAAATGATACACTCAGCCACACTCTGGCAGACTGTAATACACTACAGGAAGCATAGGGGGCACTCTATAATGGTGTGTAATGTTAATAGCCATTCTGACAGTTTGC
>NC_132889.1:36970049-37032549 GCF_030463535.1 Salminus brasiliensis | reverse complement strand
CCCGGCCATTCTCCCACAGATATGTTGAAATGGGCCTGGAAATCCTCCTCTCTCTCTCTCTCTTCCTCACACACACACAATCTCTCTCTCTCTCTCTCTGCTCTATCTCTATCACTTCAGACCGCTCCTCAGTCAGGCAGTCTGCCTCCTCTCCTCCGCCGCTCTAATCTTTAGGTTTTTCGGGAACTTCCTGCTTAAAGCTAATTAAGCACTCCGGATTTCTTTACAGCCCCCCCTCCGGCTGGGTAGGTGTCAATGTTCCGCAGTGTGCGCATGTGTGTGTGTGTGTGTACTCTGGCTGTGTGCCGCACTTGCCCCCTTCTCTCCCCGGTGAATGTATGTGTGTGTGTGTGTGTGTGTGTTCAGCAGGGCAGCTGGAATGTGAATGATGGTGTGGACACCACAGGCCATTAAATGAACAGTGATGCAGGCCGGCCGGAGGATTAACGCAGCTCGTATGATGAAGACAGAGCAGTGAGTGTCACCCCACTCCAGTGGGCCCTGCAGGTTTATCTCCCACCCCCCCTCTCCCCCGAGCCCCCCAGAGGAGTCACACATTCACACACAATCAACAGGAGAGCACCGCAGCTCGTTTACACTGGAGTTAGACAATTGACAAAAGTTTTGAGACACCTGCTCATTCATTGCATCTACTGCTCCTGCTTTTGTTGGAGTAACTGTCTCTACTGTCCAGGGATAAAGACTTTCTACTGGAGTTTAAGAAAAGAATTCAGCGACTAGAGCAGCGTTACCCCTCTAGCCCACGCCTGGCATTAGGCAGCATGGTGCCAATGGGTTCATGTTGATCTGCTCCAGAGAGTCCTATTCTATTGGCTGGTTCAGTCTGACTGACTGGAGATGCATTGGACTACCCAGTGTAAATGTTATCCAGGTACTAGTCACTAGTCCTTCAAGAACTGACTGTTCACTTGCTGCTTAATATATCCACCCCTTATAATGTAAATTAATATTATTAATAATAACAATATAAACAAAAATAATAACACATAAAAATGTAATAATATAAATACATTATTAGTGTAACAATTATATACATTAATTAATAATATAATAAAATATAAATACATTAATAATGTAATTATACTAGAAATATATTAAAAGTTCAAAAAAATAATAAAAAAGTAATAAATAATATATAATAATAAAAACAAATAAACCCAAAAATCAAAAGCAAACAACAAAAGCAATAATAAAACAAGTAATAATGAATATGGACGAAAAATAATATTCAGAACCAGATAAATCATATCAATTTAAAAAATGGGAACTTTTCAGATATGTAACAATTAAAACAAGTAACCAAAAAAAATAACAGTTTGAATGTTTTGGCTGCAACATTGCATTTTCGATATTTGAATATTTCTAATGTTTGAGCTGAATCAGTGTGTTGCGGTTGGCTGTTGGAGAGACTGGCACTGGAGAGAAGATTTTACTGGCCGGGTTAAAAAACTGCCCCAGTAAAAACCGCACTGTTGGTTTTAATGATTTCACTCCCACTGATGACACTTAACTAATGAGTGTAACTGAGTGAAACCCAGCTGTGCTGTTTCCCTGAAATACACTGAGTTGTCAGATGCCATTGATTAGTGTTTGGTCAGTGCAGCCAGGCTGGATCCAGGTTCTATAGATTTGCATAGTGGGCGTGTCCTTCGCCCTTGTTTGACTGACCATCAGTGTGTTGTCTTTACCTGACAGTACTTTACCAGACTGTTACTGTGTTCCCTGCTGCTGAATATGCTTCTACACTGACTGAGAGCTGCAGTGACCACTTCTGACCTCAGGATTAATTCTACAGCGTTCAGTGAGATTACTGAGAGTAGATTATATTAAAATTCAACTAATGGAGGAGCTCAATCAACTCTCCAATCCATTCTGCATTAAAACCATTTAGTTAATAAATCATTTCATCTGAGGGACAGTGTTGGTGAGTAGCTTCAATCTGAGGGACTGTACTAGTCAGTAGTTTTAATCTGAGGGGCAGTATTGGTCAGTAGTTTTAATCTGAGGGACAGTATTGGTCAGTAGCTTCAATCTGAGGGACTGTACTAGTCAGTGGTTTTAATGTGAGGGTCAGTATTGGTCAGTAGTTTTAATCTGAGGGACAGTATTGGTCAGTAGCTTCAATCTAAAGGGCAGTGCTAATCAGTAGTTTTAATCTGAGGGACAGTATTGGTCAGTAGCTTCAATCTGAGGGACTGTACTAGTCAGTGGTTTAATGTGAGGGTCAGTAATGGTCAGTGGCTTCAATCTGAGGGACTGTACTAGTCAGTGGTTTAATGTGAGGGTCAGTAATGGTCAGTGGCTTCAATCTGAGGGACTGTACTAGTCAGTAGTTTTAATGTGAGGGTCAGTATTGGTCAATATCTTCAATCTGAGGAACTGTACTAGTCAGTAGTTTTAATGTGAGGGTCAGTATTGGTCAATATCTTCAATCTGAGGGACTGTAGTAGTCAGTAGTTTTAATGTGAAGGTCAGTATTGGTCAATATCTTCAATCTGAGGGACTGTACTAGTCAGTGGTTTTAATGTGAGGGTCAGTATTGGTCAATATCTTCAATCTGAGGGACTGTAGTAGTCAGTAGTTTTAATGTGAGGGTCAGTATTGGTCAATATCTTCAATCTGAGGGACTGTACTAGTCAGTAGTTTTAATGTGAGGGTCAGTTTTGGTCAATATCTTCAATCTGAGGGACTGTAGTAGTCAGTAGTTTTAATGTGAGGGTCAGTATTGGTCAATATCTTCAATCTGAGGGACTGTACTAGTCAGTGGTTTTAATGTGAGTGACAGTGTTGGTCAGTAGTTTCAATCTGAGGGACTGTACTAGTCAGTGGTTTTAATGTGAGTGACAGTGTTGGTCAGTAGTTTCAATCTGAGTGGCTACACTAGTCAGTGGTTTTAATGTGAGTGACAGTATTGGTCAGTAGCTTCAATCTGAGTGGCTACACTAGTCAATAGTGTTAATCTTAGGAACAGTATTGGTCAGTGGCTTCAATCTAAGTGGCAGTACTAATCAGTAGTGTTAATCTGAGGGACAATATTGGTCCGTATCTTTTATCTGAGGGGGTAAGCAAGTCAGTAGCTTTAATCTCAGAGACTGTATTGGTCAGTAGCTTTTATCTAAGGGGTCATATTGGTTAGTAATGATAATGTAAGAGTAGCTCTGCTGGTACTTTAACCTGAGGGGGCTGTAGTGCTCAGTTGCATTAATTCGAGAGGCTGTTTTGATCCATGGTTCTAATCTGAGGCGCTAAATGGGTGCTAAACTTTAATGTGAGAGGCTAAGTAGATCAGTAGCTCTAACCTAGAGGGCTGTATTGGTCAGTAGCTTTAAAGTGGAGAGCAAATGAGGTCAGTAGCTTTAATATGAAGGGATTGAATTTGACAGTAGCTTCAATCTAAGGGGCAGTACTAGTCAGTAGTTTTAATCTAAATGACAGTGTTGGTCAATATGGATTGAATTTGAAGGAACTGTACGGGTTAGAAGGTTTAATCTGAAGACTGTACTGGTTAGTAGCTGTATTCTGAGGATTGTACTGGTTAGTAGCTGTAATCTGAGGATTGTACTGGTTAGTAGCTGTAATCTGAGGATTGTACTGGTTAGAAGGTTTAATCTGAAGGACTGTACTGGTTAGTAGCTTTAATCTGAGGATTGTACTGGTTAGTAGCTGTAATCTGAAGGACTGTACTGGTTAGTAGCTGTAATCTGAAGGACTGTACTGTTAGTAGCTTTAATCTGAGGATTGTACTGGTTAGAAGGTTTAATCTGAAGGACTGTACTGGTTAGAAGGTTTAATCTGAAGGACTGTACTGGTTAGAAGGTTTAATCTGAAGGACTGTACTGGTTAGTAGCTTTAATCTGAGGATTGTACTGGTTAGTAGCTGTAATCTGAAGGACTGTACTGGTTAGTAGCTGTATTCTGAGGATTGTACTGGTTAGTAGCTTTAATCTGAGGATTGTACTGGTTAGTAGCTTTAATCTGAGGATTGTACTGGTTAGTAGCTGTAATCTGAAGGACTGTACTGTTAGTAGCTTTAATCTGAGGACTGTATTGGTTAGTAGCTGTATTCTGAAGGACTGTACTGGTTATTAGCTGTAATCTGAGGACTGTACTGGTTAGTAGCTGTATTCTGAAGGACTGTACTGGTTATTAGCTGTAATCTGAGGACTGTACTGGTTAGTAGCTGTATTCTGAAGGACTGTACTGGTTATTAGCTGTATTCTGAAGGACTGTACTGGTTATTAGCTGTAATCCGAGGACTGTACTGGTTAGTAGCCGTAATCTGAAGGACTGTACTGTTAGTAGGTTTAATCCGAGGACTTTACTGGTTAATAGGTTTAATCTGAGGACTGTATTGGTTAGTAGCTGTAATCTGAGGACTGTACTGGTCAGTGGTGCTGGTGGGTCAGTAAAAAGCTGAGCCTTGTGTCTGCTGGATTGAGACTTCACAGCAGGTTAAACTGCCGCCAGGGCATCCTAATGGCTTCACATCTGAGGAAAATGAACCTGTTTTATCAAGATCTTTGCTTTTTGCTTTCCATTATGTCGGGTAAATATTTGTTTTGTGGTGATACTGACATAAATAACTTCAGACTCTCGAAAAAACAAACAATAATTAACTTGTTATCACAGAAAAACAGAGTTAATTAAATCCATGAATTCATGGCCTTCAGTGACGGCAGGCATAAGCAAGGCTGTTAGAGATTACTGAACAACTCCGAACGGTTTCAGGCCACTGTGTGATGGTTTAAGCATGCAGTTAGCACCATGCTAATTGGTGGGACATAAGCCTCCATTGCTCGTTAACTACATTAACCTTGTAGCTCCCGTATGAACTCAGGACAGGGAGCGTCTTTTTGATTTTCGGCTGAGCTGTCGTCTGCAGTCTCTGGGCTGCTGTGTGTTGGCGCTGTGCTCGCGCTGGCCGTGCTGCAGCACCGCTCTGATGCATTTCAGCCCTGCAGACAGCGTTCTGTCGCCTGCTCGCCTGCGTCCGCCATGCAGCGGCTGTAATGAGCCTGTTCTCCGCAAGGGCTTTTCTGCCGCATTAGCTTTGCCTCATGTTCCGGAGTGCTGGAGCACATCGCAGCGGTTAAAAGCACTCCGCACCGACAGTGTTCAACCTGGAGCTGGATTAGTTTTCCCAGAGGACGCGGTGTAATGTCATCTGTTGGGATTTGAGTGGCTGATTGATTTGGGATAAACCATTGTGTAATTTACTCACATTCCCACCAGGTTGGACCAGGTTGGAAGGTCATAGGTGTGCATGTCAGTGGTACACCACAGGACACAGTCAGTGGCAAGCCAGTAGCTTTAATCTGAGGGGCTATATTGGTCAGTAGCTTTAATCTGATAGGCAGTAGGTTGTATTGGTCATTATCTTTACCTTGTGGGTCAGTAGATGTACTTTGATGGGTTATACTGGTCATTATGTAATTTACTCACATTCCCACCAGGTTGGAAGGCCATAGGTGTGCATGTCAGTGGTACACCACAGGACACAGTCAGTGGCAAGCCAGTAGCTTTAATCTGAGGGGCTATATTGGTCAAAGGCTTTAATCTGAGAAGCAGCATTGGCCAGTATCTTTACCCTGAGTGGCTTTATTGGTCAGTAGATATACTTTGATAGATTATACTGGTCGGTAGATGTAATGTGAGTGGCTACACTGGTCAGTAGCTTTAATCTGAGGGGCTATATTGATCAGTAGCTTTAATCTGAGAAGCAGTATTGGTCAGTAGTTTTAATCTGATAGGCAGTATTGGTCAGTATCTTTACCTTGAGTGGCTTTATTTGTCAGTAGATATACTTTGATAGATTATACTGGTTACTGTGTAATTTACTCACATACCAGGTTGGACCATGTTGGAAGGTCATAGGTGTGCGTGTCGGTGGTACACCACAAAACACAGTTAGTGGCAAGCCAGTAGCTTTAATCTGAGGGGCTATATTGGTCAGTAGTTTTAATCTGATAGGCAGTATTGGTTAGTATCTTTACCTTGAGGGGGTATATTGGTCAGTAGATGTACTTTGATGTGTTATACTGGTCGGTAGCTGTAATTTGAGTGACTACACTGGTCAGTAGCTTTAATCTGAGGGGCTATATTGGTCAGTAGCTTTAATCTGATGAGCAGTATTGGTCAGTAGTTTTAATCTGATAGGCAGTATTGGTCCGTAGCTTTACCTTGTGGGGCTATATTGGTCAGTAGGTGTACTTTGATGGGTTATACTGGTTGGTAGTTGTAATTTGAGTGGCTACACTGGTCAGTAGCTTTAATCTGAGGGGCTATATTGGTCAATAGCTTTGATCTGATAGGCTGTATTGGTCAGTAGTTGTAATCTGATTACAACTTTAATATAAGAGGCTGTTTTGGGCAGACTTTTCTTAATCAATTCTGATTAAACTCGATTATTTCCAACCAGAACTAAATAAAGGAACGATTCAATTGAATAAAAAAACAACCGAAAATGACAGACATGCCATTTCTACTTAATTTCCAGAAGACATTAGTCCATCCCTGAAGTTCTAGAAGGCCCTAAGGTCCTACCCACTGACCTTCATGGTGTTAAATGCTGTAGTAATATGAAAATAGAAACAGTAACATTAACGTAAGTATCCTCATCCCTGCATGTTGCTCTTTGGGACACCCTGGATTGACCCTCATCAGAGAGTAACCCACTTCATGTTGAATGTAGCTACCTTAGATATCCAAATGCTCACCACTGACTGGCCTAGATACTGTTAGCTTTGCCCCACGTGCTGAAAAGGCCAACTTCGCCCTGGATGTAATGATGCATCACAACACATCACATTACATCACATCGTACTCTATTGTATCATTACACTGTAAGTAGCATATTAGCTTGGGGCTAAGATATTGAGCTAGACCTACAGCTCATTTCTGCTAGCCCCCCTATGGGATTTCAGTAGGACGTATGCACTAAGCTAATGGCAAAAATCAAAGACAGACATTTAAAGCTTGTAAGAGCTGTTCCATACATTTACTCTAAGGCTTGTAACTTCTGTGTTCACATTTGCGGCCTGTAATGTGAACAACGCCTTACATGCACTCACCCACACACACACACACACACACACACACACACATCTGTGCTTTTCTTCCGTCCTTTCTTTACCTCTCCACCATATTAGGCCATGTCAGAATTACGCAGCATCCTGGGAAGCAGTGCTTTGGGGCACATGTCAAAATATACCGCATACTGTAAGTAATTTATGCTATGTTTATGTCAGAACCTGAAGCTTCCTCCTGCGGCTGACAGCGAAGCAAATTAATTGCGCACTCTTCTGAAGGGGCACGGTGAGATGAGATGCATCGCTGCTGTGCTTGTGACATCCCTGCCCAAAAAAAAAAAAAAAAAAAAAAACAGAAATGAAAACAATACACCCATATAAAATTAAAGCCTCGCTGTTACTCTCAATAATGCATTAAAGTTTAAGCACTGCGCCAGAGCCTCAGCCTCAGCCAACCTGAACTAGTACACTTTCACTTCCCTCTCTCCCTAATGGAGTCCTATCACTGTTAATGCGATGCTGGAGCTCCGCTGCGCTCCATCAGATGCCTCCATCTCTCACGTTTTTTGGTCTTTCTGAGATGGAGGGAACCTGGCCCGTCGATTTTGAGAGTAAACGAGTCAACATCGGCAATATGAGCCCATCATACACGCTATACACAGCATGCGTCCCAATACTTTTGTCCACATAGTGCATCATTACGCCTATGCCAGTGCCATAGCCAGCAGTGATTGGTCGGTAGAGTCCGTGTTGCAAGGGAAATGGAAATTTTAGACGTATTCTCACGTCTAAAATTAATCCTACCAGAACATTATGACCACCTACCTAATCATAGTGGGAACAACCACCCTTGCCTGGGATGGCACTAGGAATATATATATAGAGGTTAGCTGCTCCACAGTGGTGCATCAATTGCTCTGTAGCACGGGCATTAATGACCCGTGGGGCGTCACTGTTGGGAGGCGATCAATGTGCGAGAAGTCCATTCTCTGGACACCTTCACTACGGCGGCTCTAGAACGTCCTACGAAGTAAAAGTAGTTTCCAAGATCACACCTGGTTTGGAAGGTACTTGGGCCTGGGACGCCAAGACAGACGGTAGGTGTCAAGGTTGGCTGCACGGGTAAGTATGCGGGCACACCAGTCAGCTGTAGCAGGGCACAAAACAATCGTCATGGGCAAAGCACGTGATTTGACTGATGTCCAAAATGGCATGATAATAGGGTACCAGGCGACGGATGGTGGCATCCAGAAACCACTTCTTCAGTTTCTTGGGATGTCCCAGAGCCAACATAGTGAAGGTTCCCCCACAGAGGGGAACGCCGACCCTGGCACAGAGGGGTCACGACGTCTTGCTAGTGTGATCAGTGCCAGAGGTGGTTATTCCCACTATTAGGTGGTCATAATCTTCTGATATGACTGTGTGTGGGTATAACTGATTATATTCCATCAAGCACGAATTTATAGATCACTGCTGGTTTGGGCACTGCTATAGGCGTAATGATACACTATATGTGGACAAAAGTATTGGGACACCTGCATGTTCCTAGTTTCTTCTGAAATCAAGGGAATTTAAAAGAGTTTCTCCTGCTTTTGCTTGTTGGAGTGCCTGTTTCTACTATCCAGGAAAGAAGGCTTTCTACTAGACTTTGAGTACAGCATTTCTGTGAGGATTTGATTGCATTCAGCCATAAGAGCGTTAGTAAAGTCAGGATGAGCAGGATGATCAGCACCCGACCTCATCCCCAACTCCCTGACAGTATTGGATGGAGCTTCACCAGCCATTATTCCAGAGAACACAGTTCCTCCACAGCTCAATGCTGGGGGGCTTTATACCCCTCTAGCCCATGCCTGGCATTAGGTGGCATAGTGCCATTAGGTTCATGTTGAGTCCTATTCTATGGCCAATACCTCTTCTCTACATGGCCTAGACAAGCTGTGTGTGTATGTGCACTTGCACATTTGTGTCAGTAATGGGTGCAACTTACAGTAGCTGAATTCATGGCATTAATTAGTATGTAGGGGTGTCCACAAACATTTGGACATATAATAAGGGAACCTGACTAGTGAAGTGAAGGGGATGTTGGAGCACATATGTGCCGACACAGTGACAGACTGAGTTCAGTATCCCTGCTGCTCAGCCATGTTGCTTGGCTCACACGGATAGATGCTCATCACAAAGTCAAAACGGCCAGAGAACGGTCAGGTGGTGATGCGAGTGAAGCAAACCAATCAAAGCATGGCAAAAAAGATGACGTTTATTTCTAGTGGGGGCTTGGGGGGGCATGTGAAATCTGTTGAGCTCTGAAGCTAAGCTCCAGTACTGGGCTTCCAGAGTATAGCCTGGTGGGCTTGAAGTTGAAGTTGGGGTCACTGAGTTTGATAATATTTGGTGGACCAAATACATCCAGTCAGTCAGGCCCCCCGAAATGTCACTGACCACCCCAACAATGAGTTCAGACAAATTATGGAACCCTGGCTATGCAATTGCCTGCACTCTTAAACATTAAAGGTGCTACACATGGTTCTTGGAGTGATACCATAGAAGAACCACTTTTGGTTCCTTTAAGAGAACACCCACACATCTTTATTACACAGGTCAGGATGTTGGACGATCACCGCCCCACCTTATCCCCAACTCCCCAACAGTATTGGATGGAGCACCACCATCCATCATCCCAGAGAACACAGTTCCTCCTCTGAGGAAACACTCCGCTCAACACTCCCTCTAGCCCCACACCTGGCATTAGGTGGCATAGTGCCATTAGGTTCATGTTGAGTCCTATTCTATGCCCAACACCTCTTCTCTACATGGTCTAGACAAGCTGTGTGTGTATGTGCACTTGCATATTTGTGTCAGTAATGGGTGCAACTTACAGTAGCTGAATTCATAGCATTCATTAGAAGGGGTGTTCACAAACATTTGGACATATAGAGTAGTTTTTAAATGAACAGTACTCTCCTCACAGCTGTCCAGCGTTGTGTTTGTAGAAGAACCACTTTTGGTTCCTTTCAGAGAACATCCACACATCTTTATTAAACACATGGTTCTTCTATGGGATCGCTCAAAGAACCATTTGTTCTGTTGAACCTCTGACCTGTGAAGGGGGTATTTGGCCTTTGTTTGTAGTAAAATCACTCAGCCTGAGTGTTTAAGGTGGTAGTAACTTCAGATGTCTGCAGATAGTGCTGCATGAGGATGCTCAGACTTTGAGAATAGTACAGCGCAGTGCAGTGAGTGTCTCATTGGATGTGTGGAAAATGGGTCACAAAGCAGATGTTAATGATTGGCTAAAAGGAGTTATTTTGAGCATTTGGGTGTGGCCAAAGACCATAGTGTGAAGGAAGCAGCTGAATTTGTTAGAATTGTGTCAGAAAGATGAAACAAACTGACAGACAGGGACGGCTGTGAATGCAAACCGCTTCACTTTCAGGCAGGAATTCCTTCTAGAAGTCAGCGCAGGTTCTTCACCACCTACAAAAACAAAAACACTGAAACTGCAGATCATCGACATATTTCATGCAAGAGGTCTTTGTTCAATTTTGCTCAGGAATGAGGACAGTTACCTGTAGACTGTAGGAATTTCTGCAACTGCTGGTAGACCCGTATGACCATACGCCTCCATCCACCTGCAGATTCAACCGCTGTGTCTTCATTTTTGTCCATTTATAGTTTTCTCCATAGTTTGAAGCCGGCAGCTGCTTCTGTACTCTGTGTCAATAATTCTGGATGAATGGACCAATAGAATTGCTCAAAATGACTTGCAATAAAGTCTTTTTTTTTACACATATTAATATTATACACATATACACATGATATTTTTTTACCTTCTCCTGTAAAATCATAATTTTGGAGATACATATTTATAATTACAGAGGGATGATTAATACACATACATATGTGTTTATTTTAGAAATATAAGTATAAATATAAAAAGAATTAATGACTGAATTGTGGCTGATGTCATTTGAGCAGACAATTAAAAATACAAATAATTAAAAATTGCTCTTTTTAGTTTATTACCACTATAAGCATTTTCTGCTGTGCCTCAGTCCCTCATTCAACCTTGTAAAAATGAGGAATTTATCTTTCTGACATAATTTTGAGGTGAGTGACTTCATCAAATTCTCACTGACCGCATGGTTTAAATCCCTTCCTCTTCTCGAAATATCAAGACTTCAAGCTCATCAAGCTTATTGTCTCCGTCCTGGTCCTGCACAAGATCATAGTCTAGGATGGATGATGGATGACGAGGTGGGTATGACACTCTTTTTTTAATACCATTGATTTCAGAAGAAAGAAGGAATGAGCAGGTGTCCCAATACTTTTGTCCATATAGTGTATGGATGCCCTGATTTTAGTGGAGTAGACACCCAGCGCCAGTTAGCACCAGCACTGAGACATTCGGGTAAAATGACCCTGCCTTCAATAGCATTAGCTTAGCGCTGTGCTCCTCAGTCTTCTGTCTGGGTCAGTGTGAAGGTCAGGGTTTGCAGCTCTCTCTCTCTCTCTCTCTCTCTCTCTCTCCCCCTCTCTCTCTCTAGACTCCAGCCTGTAAAACACTGGGTTGAACCCCCCCACCGTGTCTTTTGACCTGCATCGGCAGGATGAGCAGCGTGATCCTCTGGAGGGCGTCCACCTTGCCTGGACAATACCAGTGCAGCTCCTGTTTCTCCTGGACAGCAGGTCCAGCTTTCACACCCGGCTGTGCTGGCCCACTGCCGCCCAGCCATGTCCCCCGCAGCTTCACACACACCGCAATTACACCCAATAGGCATCCCCACCATCGGCATGTGGCCAACTTTACTGAAAAAACACTGCATTTTATCTGTATGCTCTCTTCTCCCACCAGTCTATAATACATTAAATGGACAAAAGTATTGGGACACCGGCTCATTCTTTGATTTTTCTGAAATCAAGGGGATTAAAAAAAACGGATCCTGCTTCTAATGGAGGAAGTGTCTCTACTGTCCAGGGAGAAAGGCTTTCTACTAGATTTTAGAGGAGCATTGCTGTGAGGATTTGATTGACCACCACCGTCATTCCAGAGAACACAGTAGTTCCACTGCTCCACAGCTCCACAGGGGGGCTTAATACCCCTCTACTAGCCCACGCCTGGCATTAGGTGGCATGGTGCCAGTATGTCATGTTTACTATCTGCTCCATATTGGCAGTACTTTTCCACAGGGACTAGACAAGCTGAGTGTGTGCATTTGCACATCTGTGTCAGCAATGGGTGCAGCTTAAAGCACTACGCTAATCGTTTGCTCTAAGTGTGTGTAAAATGTGTGTGGCTTCATCCTGTCGGGGCAGAAAGCTCGAGAGCTGCCTGGGCTGTTCTTCTTAACATGGAGAGAGCATCTCCAGGCCTAGAAAGCGCTGCTTCCAGAAGCCTCCGGCTGCTCCTGTGAATCTCAAACAAAAGTCAGTGGAAATTAACCGCCCCAAAGCAAGCTCGCTGTGGCTCCCTGACCCACTTTACTCCCTTGGCCGGGGCTCAGCGACGATGGAGCAAGCCCCAGCAAGATCAAGCTCAGCCGTACGGCAGCTGGAGCCTCAACAATGAGCTCTCTCTAAAGCAGTCCCTCCAGGATACTGCCATCTCAAATTCAGCTTGGGTTTGGGTTATGACTCCCCCTTAAAAGCTGCCATCCCATTATGAATGGAGCTGTGTCTTAGATCATGAAAACACTACACGTGGGACAGTGGAAGCCCGGGACGAGGACCGAGTCCTGAATCAAAGCAAACATGATGAAATGTAAGATTTCATGATGCAACTAAATCAGTTATTAATGAACTGAATCAGGATGAAATAAGATATTACATGATGTAGTGATTTGCTTCATTATGAATCAAACCAAACGGTGGTGAAATGAGATTTCATGATGCAACGAATCACTTTGAAGTGAATCAAATCACAATCAAATGTAAGATTTACTGAGACACTGAATCAGTTCTTAAAGAATCATAATTACATCTAAGACTTCACAAGGAACTGATTCACTTCTTAATGAATCACATTATTTAAAAATTGTAGATTTAATGACATACTGATTTCAAGATGCAACAAATAAAATAATAAAATGTAAGGTTTACTGAGGCACTGGGTCACTTATAATAAATGAATCAAATTATGTAGAAATGTGAGTTTTCATGACATACTGATTTAACTTCAAATTGAATCAATCCAAATGGTTGAGAAATGAGATTTTATGACACACTGAATCACTTCATAGTGAACTAAATCAAATCATAATGAAGTGTACGATTTAATCAGGCATTGATTCCCTTCTTAATGAATCAAATTAGTTTGAAATGTGAGATTTCACAACGTACTGATTAGCATCATAATGAATCAAAACAAACAGTGGTAAAATGAGATTTCATGATGCAACAAATCACTGAATCACATCACAATAAAATGTAAGATTTACTGAGCCACTGAATCACTCATAATGAAATCTAAAACTACTGATTCACTTTTTAATGAATCAAATCATTTAGAAATGTGAGATTTCATGACATTATGAATTATGAATTAACTTCAAAATGAATCGAACCAAATGGTAGGAAATGAGATATCATGATGTAACAAATCACTTCATAGTGAATCAAATGTAAGATTTACTGAGACGCTGAGTCACTTCTTAATGAATCAAATCAAATCATAATAACATCTAAGACTTCACAAGGAACTGATTCACTTCTTAATGAATCACATTATTTAAAAATGTGAGATTTGATGTAACTTCATAATGAATCAAACCTAATGGTGGTAAAATTTGATTTCATGATGCAACAAATCACTTTTTAATTAATCAAATCATAATAAAATGTAAGGTTTACTGAGGCACTGAAACATGTCTTAATGAATCAAATCAGGATACAGTTTGAGATTGTAGAATATACTGATTTGCTTCATATTGAATCAAACCGAATGGTTGAGAAATGGGATTTTATGATGCACTGAATCACTTCTTAGTGAACTGAATCAAATCATAATAAAGTGTACGATTTAATCAGGCATTGATTCCCTTCTTAATGAATCAGATTATTTAGAAATTAGAGATTTCTTGACATACTGATTTGCTTTCATAATGATTCAAACCAAATGGTTGTGAAATGGGATTTTATTTGATGCACTGAATCACTTCTTAGTGAATCAAATCAAATCATGACGAAATGTTTTTTGAGCAATGAATCAAAACAAGATGAAATGTTTTATTCACAAATCATCTCAAATCATCATGAAATATCTTATGATACACTCAATCACTTCTAAGTGAATCAAATTCAAAATGATGTTTTTCCAGAGTCAGTACCCAGCACTAAATCAAAATGAATCAAATGAATCATGATGAACTTTAAGATTTTATGATGTACTGATTTTGCAATGAATCAAACCAAAGGTGATGGAATGAGCTATAATGATGCAACAAATTACTTCTTAACGATTTCAATCAAATCACAATGAAATGATCCACTGAATCACTTTCTGCTAAACTGATTTGGTGTCAGGTGTCCTGATACACTGAGTCTTAAGGAATCGACCTGAATCGTGATGAAAGTTGAGGTGTTATGATTCAGGCTGAGCGGTCATGATGGACTGAACCGCTCCCTAAAGAATCGTAATTAAAGCGAATCTTTGTGAGGTCAGAGATTTGCGGCCTCTCTCTCTCTCTCTCCCTCTGTTTCTCTTGCTGAGACGGGCGAGCAGAGCGGTGTGAAGCTCTGAGGTCAGGCTTAATGCAGCAGTGTGGAGGCACCAGCCGTCACTTTCAGAGCCGCCACGGCAATTTACTCACCACAGAGATCCACTCCCACCCTCAGAGCAGCGCATTAGGAGACAACACACTCACACACACACACTCACACACACACACACACACCTCAGTGCCACGGACCGGCTCAGAATACACAGCCCAGTGTGTGTTTCAAACAATACTCACACACAACTACAGCAAACACAGCCAAAGAAAGTAGGCCGAGAGAGCGAGAGAGAGAGAGAAAGAAAGAGAGCGAGAGAGAGAGAGAGCGAGAGAGAGAGAGAGAGAGAGAGAGAGAGAGAGAGAGAGAGAGCGGCTCACACTCGTTCAGTTGTTGACGTGACCCGGATGGCTTGGAGAAGGATGAGCACCCGTCACCGAGAAACAGAAGAGCCTCTATCTGAGAGAGAGAGAGAGAGAGAGAGAGAGAGAGAGAGAGAGAGAGCTAAAGGAGAAAGAGATTGAGACAGAGACATCAGAGAGAGATAGAGGGCAGGAGAGTGAGGAGAGAGAGAGAGAAGGATAGAGGGATGGAGACAGTTTAGAATCAGATCCCAGTGTCAGCGTATCTTAGCAACAGTCTCCGTTTCCCGGGTGACAAGGACTAACATCACTTCCTGTCTGTGTGTGTTAAAATGTGTGTGTGTGTGTGTGTGCGCGTCTGCAGACATAGTGGTCTGTCTACTCATGTTAAAATAGTTACATATGTGTAGCTCACACACACACACACTGAGACACTGGTCATTTAGGGTCAGTAAAGGCCACTGGGTTGGATGTGAGTGATGCTCAGATTGCTCACTGTGACTAATGTGTGTATGCTAATAAGGGCACTGTATTAGAAGTGTTTTCTAGGTCTAGCTGCACACACACTGCGTACACACACACTGCGTACACACATTCACACACTGCAACACTGTCTGTACTGACCCTCCTCCTGAAGTATCCAGAGTTTCAGGTCAGCACTTCACTGCCCCTCCTTTTAGAACTGTACGAGGGTCTAATTAGGGACAGAGTGCCGGAGGTGAAATTATTATTTTGGTGTTTATTATTTAATTTTATATAAGTACATTTTTAATGATTATTTTTATTTATTTTTTTTATTTTTATTAAGACATTCAACTGTTCACAGCATTTCCCACCTCAGGCCTCAAACTTGTCTCAAAAGTATGGACCTGGGCTGGGCTGTGAGCTCCACAGCACCACCGAATGCAGACAATGGTCAGGAAGAGGCTGGTCCAGCATGCACCAAATGTGAAATGGTCATTGGCCTCATCATGCAGACAAAGATCATGTGGTTCTATCTGACTTCGCCCAAATTTGGCTGGAACGCACGACTAATGAACTTTCGCACAGTGTTTTGAGGGGCTTACGATGTTTGAAAACTCACAGTTCTACTGGTAGTAATTTTCCACCTGTAGCTGTTATCCTTCCCATGCACCATATAGGGCAGTGGTGGCTCAGTGGTTAGAGCGCCGGGCTATCAATAACAGGGTTGTGGGTTCGATTCCTGGGCTCTGGGTGTGTGTGTGTGTACTCACTGCCCCTAGTTCAGTAGTGTGTGTATTTAACCCCACAGATGGGTTAAATGCAGAGGACACATTTCGCTGTACAGTGAAAAATACGTGCACCTTTACCTTTATATTGGCCACGCCCACTTTCAAACGACGCCCACACCGGACATTTTAAATGCGTATCCTGTGACGCTAGTGATCAGATTTCTCCCATCATTCCCGCCGGTGGGCAGCCATCGCTGTGTCACCTGGGGAGCAGTGAGGGCTAAGGGCCTTGCTGGGTATCGAACCTACAACCCCATCATCAATAACCAGCTGCTCTAACTGCCATGGTGGAAACTCATGTGTCCCCACATGTGCGGTAAATGTAAATACCCCCCAGCATCCCTTTTTTTTTTTTTTTATTAAACAGAAATATGGTCACCCCAATATTTGGATCAACTGTTTTTAAGATGATGACCTGACGTGTCCAGATATTTCACTGGATTCATGGATCCACCCATCATTCCAACACTATGTAAATAAAGCACCCCCCAATTATGGGTACGGAAAATATGCTGAGTATGATATTTATGCTTTAAATTGTCATATTTTTCAGTAATAATATTTATACCCAAATTCCGCACCTTAAAAGTTGGTTGACGTCTGATGAGGCATCCGGACACAATGATGTTCCAGTTAATCGGTTCTTAGCAGTCTTAGGGGCTTTGATTTACCTGTCTTACCAGCATATGAGCAGCCGTCCTCAGAATGTCCCTGGTCTTCCAGATCTCATCTCAACGTCCACTGTTCCAGATTTGATGAGTTATTTAGACGAGACTGTATAATGAAACCTCATCTTGTTTTGATTCAGTTTGCTTTGATTCAGTCCTCAGTCTTTGTCCTGGAAAAAAATTATCATACATTTTTATTTGATTCGCTAAGAAGTGATTTAGTGAATCATCTATTTATAATATTTTCCGCCAAATTCCGCACCTTCCTTGGTCTTCCAGATCTCATCTTGACCTCATCTTGACCCCTCAATAGGGAAATAGATTTGATGCGAGTTATTCAGATGAGACTCCAAGCATAACGGGACAATTCATCTTGTTTTGATTTAGTGCTCAGTCTTTGTCCTGGAAAAACATTTTATCATGATTTGATTCAATTTGATTCACTAAGAAGTGATTCAGTGTGTCATATAATCCCATTTCACAACCATTTGGTTTGATTCATTATGAAGCAAATCAGTATGTCAAAAAATCTCAAATTTCTAAATGATTTGATTCATTAAGAAATGATTCAGTGCCTAAGCAAATCTTACTTTTCATCATAACGTTTTATTTGAATCACTAAGAAGTGATTCAGTGAATCATAAAACCTATTTACAATATTTTCACCCAAATTCCACACGTCTGATGAGGCATCCGGACACTGATGTTCCAGTTAATCGGTTCTTAGCAGTCTTAGGGGGTTTGATTTACATGTCTTACCAGCATATGAGCAGCCATCCTCAGAATGTCCCTGGTCTTCCAGATCTCATCTCAACGTCCACCGCCCCCCTGAACAGCCACGTCTTTTTAAACAGCCTGCTCTGTAGAAACTGCACGCTGCAAACACAAGATTATTATATCGCCCATCAAACTGACAAAAGTATTGGGACACCTGCTCATTCACTGTTTCTTCCTAAATCAAGGGTATGAAAAAGAGTTGATCCTGCTTTTGTTGGAGTAACTGTCTCTACTGTCCAGGGATTCTGGAGAAACTAGATTTTGGAGGAGCATTGTTGGAAGGAATTTATTGCATTCAGCCCTACAAGCCTTAGTGAGGTCAGGATGTTGGATGATCAACACCCCCCCCAACTCATTTTGTTAAACGTATTGGATAGAGCACCTCAATCATTCCAGAGAACACAGCTCCTCCACTGCTCCACAGCTCAATGCTGCTGGGGGGCTTTATTATACTCTACTAGCCCAACACCTGGCATTCGGTGGCATTAGGTGGCAACAGGTTGACGATTCTGCTCCAGATCTGAGTCCTATTCTATTGGCAGTACTTCTCTACAGGGACTAGACAAGCTCTGTGTGTGCATTTGCACATCTGTGTCAGCAATGGGTGCAACTTAAAGTAGCTGAGTAATGCATTCATTAGAAGGGGCGTCCACAAACTTTTGGGCATATATATATATATATATATATATATATGGTGGTGCTGCTGCTGCTGGTTCACTGTATTCTACACACCGTTTCTTGCTCTTTGCTCCTCTGGGAGTGAAAGTGTGTGTTCAGACGCAGCTGCATGTGTTTGCAAAACTGCTTCGCACCCTCCTCCTCCATCACCATGGTGATGCTCTCCATCTAGATGCAGGTGTGCATCCACCTCACCTTAGCTTCACTGTACACAGCACCACATTTCACAATAACGCCACATTCCACCAGTACAGGGCCATGAATATGCAGACCATCATTACATCAGAACCTCCCGAACCTTCAGCCTCCGTACCACTGAGGATGCTGCTGTGAGTTTATCAGTCGTCTAAATGACTGTGTAGAACCGCGTCCTTCTAATGACTCTTCCATGAAGCTAATGTCCGCGTAAGCAACGCTGCACAGTAGAACAGAGCGCCACCCTCTCGACTTAGCTGACCCTTCCTGCAAGTTCTTGGCAGTCACATGGTCACATATACATACATACATATATATACATATATATATATATATATATATATATATATATATATATATATATATAGGCATTTAGCAGACGCTCTTCTCCAGAGCGACACTGTTTACTCAAGAATAACCTCAGCTAGTTTAAATAGACTAAAAATTCAAAGATCCTCTGATCTTACGGTTGTCTGGGGCAGCTCTAGCAGGTCAGAAACATCAGGAACTCACTGAGAAGTGATTCCATTGACACAAGTCAATATGGAGACCATAATACTCTACTCTTCACCCAAGTCCTCTCAGAAGAGGAGGGTCTTCAGTCTGGGTTTGAAGACTGCGAGTGTTGGACTCGGACAACGGCGGCGGTGGCTGGTTGTGCACGTTTCAGAAAAGCCATGGGTCAGTCCTCACCCTTCCAGGGTCGGGAGGATTACATGTGGCGAGTGAGTTGGGTAATTGGTGACCCTCCGAGAGCCATCAGACCAGACAGTCTCTCTCCAGGCTTCAGCCGTCCAGTGTTGGGGAGCCTGTGCTGAGATACTGCAGCCTCAGCTTTCTGTTCTTGGCTGAACGTAGTTAGGAGGGGTGGTTCATTCAGTTGTGCAGAAAGCTTTTCTATCAGCTCCAACTAGCCTGACCATTCCCAGCTGACCTCTCCAGCTGCAGAACTGCTGCTCATTGGGAAACTCTGGAGACTTGTGTGTAGAAAAGCCCAGAAGTCACCTTCCAAGATCACATTTGCATGATTGTATCCACCGCAGTGCTGCCACGTGATTGGCTGATTAGATAACTGCATTAGAGAGTTGGGGTACAGGCCTTCCTTGTCATACCTCCATAAAAAATATGGCTGCTTTAAAGGGTTCTTTTGAGCGACGTAATAGAAGAACCACTTTTGGTTCCCCAAAGAACCATTATTGTAAAAGATATATGCATACTCCAAAAGTTTGTGGACGCCCCCACTACTAATGAATGCATTATTCAGCTACTTACAGTTCCCAGCACCCATTGCTGATACAGATGTGCAAATGCACACACAAACACAGCTTGTCCTGTCCTTGTAGAGAAGTACTGCCAATACAATAGGACTGTCTGGAGCAGATCAACAAGAATCTATTGGCTCCATGCTACCATACCATAATGCCAGACATGGGCTAGAAAGGTATGAAGCTGCCCTCCTCCCCCATCAGCAGCATTGAGCTGTGGAGCAGTGCAGCCGTGGACATCTCTGGAATGAACACCTTTAGGATGTTTTTGTCCGTGAATGGAATCAAATCTTCACAGCAGTGCTCTCCTCAAAATCGAGTAGAAAGTCTTCTTCTTCTGGTGTCCCAATACTGTGGTCCATGTAGTGTATGTATATCAAGAACCTTTTTGTTCTTCACACGGACACCTCCTTTTTCCAAAAATGGCTTTGTACTAACCGTCCACTCCGGTCAGGAGAGCAGCAGTAGCCTCGGTGTCGTGTGTGTATGTATGTATGTGTGTGTGTGTGTGTTTTAGTGTCTGTGTCTGTTCAGCATGCATACAGACAGCGTGGCGTGTGCACACGCGGTCAGCCTGATTGTGTGTTATGCCAGGGAAAACATAGCCAAGTGGTGCCATCTGGTAGGACTAGTTGGCACATGGGGGGCACTGTATGG
The DNA here is from genome assembly GCF_030463535.1 of Salminus brasiliensis. Classification (NCBI taxonomy): domain Eukaryota; kingdom Metazoa; phylum Chordata; class Actinopteri; order Characiformes; family Bryconidae; genus Salminus; species Salminus brasiliensis. Next base: position 37,011,938 of record NC_132889.1, on the reverse strand, counting down.
TTCCACGACATATTGGAGTAGTTAAAATTAACACTGTGACACCGTTTGGCAGAAACAGGCATTAAGCAATCTACTGCACGTCTATTTCAGTCGCCGGCCGACACACACACACACACACACAGCTCTCAGGTTCATCTGGGCTCTGTCAGGCAGTTCACTTTCGCTCATTCACACTCACACCTACACCTCTTGCTCCATTTTCTTCTCAGACGCTGGGTGCAATGCAAAGAAAATGCCTGAGAAAACGGATCAACTTTATTTGATTTTGCGTAAAACAACACAGCCTAGTCTTGAAAAGACAACTTAAGAAAAAAGTAAAACCTACAGAAAGTAAAAATCCATAAAAAATACAACAACAATAATAATAATTATTACAATAATCTGCTCGATTAAACCAATAAAGGAGCAAAAAGAGCAAACTTCTTATTAGGCAACGGCGATGTCCAGTTTATCTTCAGCGCTCTATGGCCTTTATAACGTGTGAGTGTGTGTGTGTGTGTGTGTGTGTGTGTGTGTGTGAGAGAGAGGGGTATATCAGACTGGGTTTGTCCGTTAGCCAGATAACTTCAGCCAAAAGTCAAGTCTGTCCATTAAGAGAGAAGGTAAGAATGTTATTCATGGATAATCACTTGTGGCCTCAAATTGTCCAGCTTACAGAGGCAGGACAAGGTCTGGGACGCAGTGTGGAGTATTTCATAAAGTCGGATTATCCCAGTTAGCCAGATAACTTAAGCCCAAATGTGAGGGTTGTCCAATATGAATGTCCCTCCCAAAGCAGGATTTCTTAGTTAGCCAGATCATCCCAAAGTCAAGCCTGTCCAATAGAAACAGAGCTGAGGGACTTTCATATTGGTTATCTGGCTAACTGAGAAATCCCACTTCACTGCGTCCCAGACCTAGTCCTGCCTCTGTAATCAGGACAGATTGGAGCCAAAAGTGATCATCGATGAAGAACGTTCTTACCTTCTGTCCTTTCAGAGAGCTGGATTTCTCAGTTAGCAAGATAACTTAAGCCCACAATAAAAGGTTGTCCAAAATAAATGTCCCTCAGCTCTGTTTCTACTGGACAGGCTTGACTTTGGCATGATCTGTCTAACTAAGAAATCCTGCTTTGGGAGATACCTCCCAGGACTTTTTTCAGTAAGCTGGACACCTCCTGTCCTTACAGAGAGCTGGATTTGTCAGTTAGCCAGATAACTTATGCCCAAAGTTAAATCTGTCCGTCAAGAGTGGAGGTGAGAATGTTATTCACGGATACTCAATTTCGGCTTCAAATTGTCCAGCTTACAGAGGCAGGACTAGGTCTGGGACGCAGTGTGGAGTATTTCATAAAGTAGGATTCTCTCAGTTAGCCAGATAACTTAAGCCCAAATGTGAGGGTTGTCCAATATGAATGTCCCTCAGCTCTGTTTCTACTGGACAAGAAATTTAACTAAGAAATCCTGCTTTGGGAGATGTCCGCTCTCAGGACTTTTCTTACCTCCTGTCCTTTCAGAGAGCTGGATTTGTCAGTTAGCCAGATAACTTAAGCCAAACGTCACGTCTGTCCATTATGAGAGCAGGTAAGAACGTTCTACACGGATAATCACTTTTGGCTCCAATCTGTCCAGCTTTAAGAGAAACCCTGGAGAACCCGGAATAGGTCCAGAAAACAGTGAGGGGTTTATCAGTTAGCCAGATAACTTAAACCTGACTTGAGGGTTCTCCAATATGAAGGTCCTTCAGCTTTGGGATGATCTGAGAAATCCTGCTTTGGGAGTTCTGGAGTTCTGCCGCCCTGGATTTCTCTGTAAGCTGGACAACTAGAGTGCCCATCCATTAAGAATGATATTACCTCCTCTCTTAACAAACAGACTTGGTATTTGGCTTAAGTTATCTGGCTAACTGACAAATCCAGCTCTGTGAAATAACCCCACACTGTTTCCCAAACCGAGGTGTGTTAGAGCAGAAAGACACAAACAAACACACACAGTATATGTGGTTCTAGGCGATCCTTGTCTAGAACGCCTGTACATGCGTGTGGAACCGTGTGCCGTCACTTTCCGCACCGACCGTTTCAGTGCAACTCAAAACCTGACCTTCTGCCCAGCTGCAGTCTCTTCTAAAGCAAAAGTAAAATGAGCAGTGAAGGATTGTGGGTAATGTAGTCCTCAAATAAGGTCCATGAGAATTTCATCCTCCATGACGCTCGACACCTGAGGCATGCCAGGATTCTGAGCCACCGAGCCCCTCGGGCCTCCCGCCATCAGCATCTGACCTGTATAGAGGAATGGAGAGAGAAAGCTGGCAACACTTTCCAATGCTGATGGTCCATCATAGACGGTTCATAGCTCATTTTGTCTTCAACCGACGTCCAGCTAAAGTACATCAGTCACGATTAACTGATTAAAAACACGTTTTTTTTTTTAATGAAGAAAAGCATCAGGTTTAACGTCTGTTTGATGAATCGGCAGTGATTAGTGGTCAGTAAGCATGATGAAGCATTTTCTTAGATACCCCTACCATGCGCTCCCTCTCTCTCTTACAGCCTGATGGACAGGCTCATTTATATCGTTGCCGTCATGCAAAATCCTTGCATCTCTAACTTTACAGGAGAAGCAAAAAACCCTGTTGACTTCCACTGCAGGTCTCAGGTATGTTCACACCTGGCATCACATCTGACAAGGCCAACACACGCCCCCTCCGATACATGCACAGCCAGCCACACCTCTTTTTTGAACTTCCTCATGATTCAGGGCCATATCCTGTATACTGAGGTAGCCTAGCAGATATACCAACATTTTATGTATCAATCAACTCCAGAGAGTCGCTGGTTCGAATCCCGATCATGCTGCTAGCCATCGGCAGCCGAGGCCTGGAGAGCGTACAACTGGCCTTGCTCTCTCCCGGGTGGGTAGATGGCGCTCTCTCCCCACATCGGTGCTGGCCATCACTGGCGTCTGCAGGCTGGCTGATGCTGCATTTTAGCAGACCGCTTACTGACTGTTACAGCGCCCCCCTCACTCTGGTACCGTTAACCCTGTCTATGGGGTAAGCGTTTGCACCCTGCATTTTGCCTTATGCTGTGACCTGATGGTTAAGAGTCTGAGGTATTTAGTAAGAAGACAAAACTTGTCCCACTTTCTCACATATGACCGATTGACTGGCTGATCTGTGTTGCAGCTTTATGATGGAAACGGGAGGCAGGTAAGTGCACTCGCGCTGCATTTGAACACTGCTGCAGCTTCACCTGTACCAAACATCATAGCATAATTATGCGTGAGTCACTGTGACCAATCCAAAGTTGCCTCTTACTTTCAAAGTGGCACTTTATCTGATTTCAAGTTATTTAAATAGGCAACCGATTTCAAACGCCAGTGTGGCTCAATAAAGAGCAAATTACGCTACCGAGTCTTTGGCCGAGAGAAATCACACTGTACACGGGCTGCAAATGCTCATTTCTCCCAGACACCGGAATCGGCGGAGGCCCCGTCCACACAGTATCCAGATTATTTTTGTTTAAATCACTGATATCCAAAGAAATGAGGCCGTTCAGGTGGAGCAAGACGGTTGAGGTCTACCAGTGGCTGGAAGTCTGCCACAGCTCAATGCTCCCTAAACGACGATGTCACTATGATCAGAGGGTCGCTGGTTCGAATCCAGGTCACACTGCTAGTCAGTCATCGGTAGACCCCCCCCCCCCCCCTTGTTTTCTCCAGGGTGAGTAGATGGCTCTCACTCCCCACACCACTCCTGTGCAATGCTGGGCAGTAACACTGTCAGCTGTGGTCTATCATCTACAAGCTTTGACCGCCCCCTTATGGACAGAAGCTTGATAAGAAGGTAGAGCAGCATGTGGGCTGAGGCGGTAGAGTAATACTACAGGATTTTACACTAATATGACTCTAAGGTTACGCAGCGTTACACAGTTTAGGGGAGAGGCCTCAAGCCAGACCTCCCTGAAACTGACGGATACAGGAAGAATCTGGTCTAAGTGGATCCAGATCCTATCCAGATCTGAAACACATGCAAACCTGAAAAGAAATGCCAGGTGTAAACATCCTCACAGAAGAGCGTGATAACTAAATTACACTCTCGCTGTAGGGGGAGCCCAAGAGCTAAAACATAATACTGCTTTAATTGTTTTTATTATTAATTAATAACTTTTAAATACATTTTTCGTAATCCTGATGCTGCTGATAATGAACTGTATTACAGCTGGAGTTGAGCTGCAGGCCGCTGCTGACAAAAAGGTGTTGGTGAAAGTAGGAACAGGAGGCTGTTTAACAGCCCGCAGTGGCTGTGTGAGTAAGCGAATGGGCTGGGGAGAAAAAAACAAAAACAAAAAAAAAAAACAAGCCCCTGTTCTGCTGGTCTCCAGATAACACACACACACACACACACACACACACACACACACACACACACAAACGGGAGCATCATCTGAACCGGACTTCTTGGGAGGGGGACGACAAACCAAACAAGCAAACAAAAAGGCCCCACAAGGCCTAATTAGGGCCGGTCAGCTGATAAGTGTGTGTGTGGCTGGTGGGACGCTCCTGCGTGCCGTACCTGCGATAGGCTGTCTCCACTGGGGCTGGATCTGAGCGCCCCCTGCAGGGTGCACCATCTGCTGATTCAGACCCTGGAGAGGCAGCATGCCCTGCATATGAGACACACCGCTCTGCTGAGAGAGAGAGAGAGAGAGAGAGAGAGAGAGAGAGAGAGAGAGAGAGAGAGAGAGAGAGAGCGCTTTACAGTACATTCATCACACACAAAACAATACAGATATATTATAATTAGTATTATATATTATTATATTTTATACACACACACACACACACACATACATACATACACACACACACACACACACACACACACACAAAAAAATATATGCTTTATTTAATTTCTTGAGAAAAGGGACTGGAGAGAAGAGACTGAAGTGAGAACTATCCATTATAATAATTATTTTGATATTTTTATTATTATTATTTATCATTTATATAATATAGAATTACTATTTTACCCTTTTTAAAATTAATAAATATATGTTTCTTATTATTATTTGTATAATAATAATATTATTATTATCATCACAGATTTGTCACAGAATATCAGAGATTTTTTTCTACATAGATTTTCAGTAGCAAATATTATTAATTATTATTATTATTAATAATGATAATAATAATAATAATAATAATATTATTATTATTACAAATATCAGCACGCTTAGAACTGGTCCGGTCAATCATTTAGTTTGTGATTTAGAGGAAAACAGTTGTATGAGTACAATTTTAAAGTAAGTTTAAAAACAGATGTATTAAACTATTTTTATCTATTAATTATTAATAAAAAATATCTTCATTATACTTTACAATTTAACCATTTGAGTAAGTACAGATTCAGGGTTAATAAAAAAAAAAAAAGGAGACCAAGATAGAACTAAAATCCATTCTAATAATGGTATTAATATTATAACTACAATATAATCAGATTTAAATCGTACACTCATTAAAGTAACTGTTACTAATATAATAAATCAATTTAAAAGTAAAGAGAGAGAGACAGACTGATAACAACTATAATCCATCCTATTGATTAGGATGATAATGACAATAATATACTAATTACAGATTGCATTAGAATTCCAATATAATCATAACTATATGGACAAAAGTATTGGGACACCTGTTCATTCACCTTTTCCTCCCGAAATCATTTCACACAGTTTCTACTAGTGAGGTCAGGATCTTGTCAGGATGATCACCACTCCATTTCCTCATCCCCAACTCCCAATCTCATCCCAACAGTACTGACTGGAGCACCGCCATCATTTCAGATAGCCCTCCAGCCCACGCCTGGCATTAGGTGGCATAGTGCCAATAGTTTCGAGTTTATCTGCACCAGAGAGTCCTATTCCAGCCCTGTGTCTGCATTTGCACATCTGTGTCTGTGCTAGGGGTGAAATCTACAGTGGCTGAATGCATTCATTAGAAGGGGTGTCCACCAACTTTTGGACATTTAGTGTACATAATAATCCAAAATCATATTTTAAATATTATTAAATATTTGTTATTACTTAATAATAAATTAATTGAATTTAATTGTAATTAGAATCTGTAGGAGAGACAGACAGAGTGTGTGTGTGTGTGTGTGTGTGTGTGTGTGTGTGGCGCTGTGGAGATGGTAACAGGCTGCAGTGTAAAATAGTTCTCTGTTCAGAAAAGGCAGAGCTGTAAATTCACAGGAACGCGTCTCGCTGTAAAGCAGCTGCCGTCTCTCACAGGGTCTTTAAAACACGCCGCTGCGCGATTACACCACTCGCACGGCGCCGCCCTGACCACCATGACCAGTCTGACCGCCCGCACTGATACTCACTGGCTGCTGCTGACTGAGGAGGAGACTGCGGAGCTGCGGATTGGCTCCTGGGTTGGGGAGGCGGAGCATGCCGCCTGGGGGCTGGGGTTGACCTTGAGCCACCTGATTGGGAGGGGCTCCGGAGACTGGAGGCTGCTGATTGGCTGTTGCTGCTGCTCTCATCGTGAGCTGCGAAAAAAAAACAAAAGCAACTATAATTCAGTAAAATTGATTATTGATTTCCAATCGCAGACAGGTCAATCCACGTCCTCTACATCTGCACAGTTCCCAGATCAGCTCAGACGCTTGGCGTCTTGAGGATTGGAGGAGCTACGAGGCTAATGGAAAGTCATGTACACCAATTAGCACAGCGCTAACTGCTAACCTGTCCAAATCATCACACACTCTTTTTAAACTGTGAGGTGTTCAGATCTGCAATCGGAGCAAAATTAGGGGGGAAAGGTGGTGTATGACGCGCGTATGACAGACGGAAGGCTGCAAGTAGAGGTCTGCACATCTAACCCCTGGATCCTTAAACCCTTAAATCACACCGGATCTGAGTATTAAACCCAGACTCTGATCATGTGCACCTGCTAATCTGTTCATATTAAAGCTGTAAAACTGAACGTTACTGCGGCTGCGTCCCAAATCACACCGTGAGGCGGCTCTGAAAACTACTGAAAGCAGTTCTAATGGAGGCTGGTGTTGGTGTACAGTGTAGTAGTAGTGTGGCTGAGTGTGGTTTGGGACACAGCCCTGTTAAACTACAGTATCAGACAGAAGAAGAAGAATCGTGGGCAGGTCTGCACGGGGACTCGCCCGCGAGGAAGCGGGCAGATGCGGGCAGCATGGCGTTGGTGGGCGAGCAGAGAGGGTTGATGATACTGGAATCTGTGAGTTAGGAGTGACCCCCGTGCCCGTGCTCAACCCTGCGCTGGGTTGGTTTCGGTACACTTCAAACAAGCCGCACCACAGTTGAAAAGGATGCTCAGATGGTCTCGGCCCGCTTGAGTTTGAAAGGCTCTTTTTAATCCCACCAAAGCCGACGAGTATACACACACCTTTATGTCATGACCACGTTATGAAGAAGCATGGTGAGCGTTGTCCACAAATGGTGTCCATGAACTTTTGGACATGTAGCGTATGATATCGGTCGGGTGCCCAGTAAAGTCACCATGTGAAGAGCATAGGAAATCTAGGAGAGCGCGACTGTGTGTGTGTGTGTGTGTTTGGAAAGGCAGCGTTCACTGCATTAGAGCTCGTTTAAATCCCACCAAAGCCGACGAGTATAAACACACCTCGGGTTTGTGCAGAATTATAGTGATAAAGCACTGTTATCATGACCACGTTATGGAGAAGCATGGTGAGTCTTACCCTATAGCTCACACACTCACACTCTCCCTGATGGTGATTTACTTACCAACTGTTCAATTAACAAAAAACACACACACACACACACACACACACACACACACACACAGTTACAGTTACATAAAGGAGAAAACAGGAATTGGACCACATCCACGGGCTATTTCAGATTAAACACAAGATTTCTTTGTAGTATCGCCTCCACGCTTATTCCTGGCTAACAGGAGCTCTCAGAAAGAAGCACAAACACAAGCCAAGCGCCAGAGCTAAGCCAAGCGTCCAGGAGCCCCACAGCACTGCGGGGTTTATTGCTGACCCTGCTTTAACCCATACAAGTCTACAGGTACTGCTATAATTGAGGTATACAATGGAAAACACAATTAAGCAATTACATAATTAGTTACATAATGAATTCAATTTACATCTAATTTGCATTCTGTATTGATGGGTCTGGTCCAAAAATGACAGAAACTGTAATGTCCACACAGCCTCCCCTCTTGTTTGATGGAGCTACGAGTGCAAAACTCGAATTTTAGGAAATTAATTTAGGGTATAGAAGTTAAGAGGGACATAGAGTTCAAAACACCTGAAATGAAATCAGAAAAGTTCATTATGAGATCAATCAAATCAGCAAAACACTGAACTTGGTTCTCACGGACTGCAGTCTAACACACCTGGGTTGGGGAGTGCTGGTGTTTATAGTGGGAGTGGCTTAGAGGTGTTGAGGGGAAATGAACTGCATGCCGTGCAGGTCAGAACAGCGAGCTGCTGACTCGGGTTCCGATGAACAAGCAAAAAAGCCAGAGGTGGGAACGTTCGTGTAAGAAGGACAGGACTGAATCTGGGCCCCGACTGATATGAAAGTGGCTGAGAACGGCGGAGAATGCGGTTCTTCAGTTAATTTGGAGAGTCTGTAGATGTCTAACCCTAAGCAATCGCTGATCATCTAACAGGTCTAATCTCAACAGACCTTCTCAACATCCTCAACCGGCTGCTACAGAGGGTTAGGATGAGGTTTGGAGAACATTGGAAGATTTCTCTTTAACATAATTGGAATCTAAAAAATCCAAAAAATTAAGATTACAGCAGAATTTTAGAGATGCAGCTGAGCTTCTCTCCAACATTGTACATTTGGAGAGCTCCTTTCCAGATGAAATGAACCCTTATCAGACTCCCAGTAACAGCCTATCAACATCTCAGTGACTGAGCAGCAAATTTCACTTTATTCAGAGAGGCCAATTTCAGATCTGCAGACGCTCACCTAAGCAATCCCTGATCATCTAACAGCTCTAACAGGACTAACCTCACCATCCTCAATCAGCTGCTTTAGAAGGTTAGGACTCGATTTTGTTCCATCATCCCAGAGAACACAGTTCCTCCACTGCTCCACAGCTCAGTGCTGCTGGGGCTTCCTACCCCTCTACTAGCCCACGCCTGGCATTAGGCAGCATGGTGCCTCTAGGTTCATGTTTACTATCTGCTCCAGAGAGTCCTATCCCTTGCTTCTCCACAGGGACTAGACGAGCTGTGGGCAGCATTTGCACGTGTGTGTCAGCAGCGGGTGTAACGGGAAGTACCCGAATGCATTAATTCGAAGGGGTGCCCACAAACTTTTGGACACAGTGTATGAGATATCGGTCGGGTGCCCAGTAAAGTCAGTAAAGAGCAATAGGAAATCTAGGAGAGCGCGAGAGCGAGAGAGAGTGTGTGTGTGTGTGTGTGTGTGTGTGTGTGTGTGTGTGTGTGTGTGTGTGTGTACAGGTGTGTGTGTGTCTCACCATGTTATTCTGTCTCTGTTGGTCCTCCATCATTGTGACCTGACTAACAGGAGCCATGCCCACCACCACAGACTTGGGGCAGAGAAAGAAAGAAAGACAGAGAGGGAAAGAGGGAGGAAGAGGAGGAGGAGGAGGAGGAGGAGGAGAAGAAGAAATGTAGGGGGGGTTAGAACAGCATGCGCTTTCCATCTGACGGAGGACAGAAATGGCATTCGGAGCAGTGTGAAGGCTCAGCGGTGCAGAAACGCACACAGCACACAGGCACATGCTGGCTGCTGATTGGTTACCTGTTGCTGGACGTTGCCGTGGGTGACAGGGATTGGCCCAGGCGGCCTGTTGAGGAAGTTCTGATTGGGCGGGACCTGGCCGGGCTGCATCTGCCCTGCGTTACCCATCTGTGGAGAGAGGCAAAGCAGTGAAAGGTCAGGAGACTGTACTCGCATTGTCTCACAAAGAAGGGAAAATCAACAGCCAGAGCTGGACATTTTTGAAGAAATACTATCTGGGAATTTCGGGATGTCTGATTTCAGGCCTGATCCAGATATCATTTCTATAAAGAAATAATTAACGTTGGTTATTTTAAGCCCAATCCAGGCCTGGTCCTCGGTTTCGTTCTAGCTTCCTCGAGGTGGCATCAACTGGCCTTATTCCCAGCCTGCAGCGGCGAGGAGCGTTCTCAGAAGTGGACAGTTTAGAGTCTGCAGTGTGGAGCCATTTATCAGCAGAAGAAGCTGCTGTGGTCAAGCTGGTTGACCAGCTCAGCTCTTGACCAGCATCGTAATGGTTCTTACTCCTTGTATGAGGATTACCTGAAGTGCTCGACTGTTTGACTGTTAAAAGGTGGCAACCATCAACCCGGTTTGGAAAGTTCTGACGGTTGCCCACTTTTCCCCCCTTTGCCGTGTAATGACCATCAACCCCTCCCTCCTAATGTTGATACTCCAAGTACCCTCACCTTCATCCCCCTCCAACCCCTCCTTAAACTCCTCTTCTTCATCATCCTCTCCTTTCCCACAATTCCCAATGTATGTAAGACCCTCCTGAAATATCCCTAGTCAGGGCAGTGGTTCTCAGCGGTTAGAGCTCAGGGCTATTGATCACAGGGTTATGGGTTCGCTACCTGGGCCACTGTTGGGCCTTTGAGCAAGGCCCTTTACCCTCTCTCTGCTCCTGGGCGCTGGAGTTGGCTGCCCACCGCTCTGGGTGTGTGTGCTTACTGCCCCTAGTTCACCAGTGTGTGTGTGTGTGTGTGTGTGTGTGTGTGTGTGTGTGTGTGTGTGTGTGTGTGTGTGTGTGTGTGTGTGCGTGTGTGTTCACTATCACAGATGGGTCAAATCCTAACTGTCACAGGGGACTAAAACCTTTGCACTGGTGCAATTTATTAATTAAATGATGAACAGCATGAAGGTACCCATTATAATAAAGGATAATTTCATCCTGTGGCAGAGTGTGTGTGTGTGTGTGTGTGTGTGTGTGTGTGTGTGTGTGTGTGTGTGTCTCACCGTACGGTGTTGCTGGACTTGTTTATGGTTGGTGATGACCTGCCGGATCCCGTTAACGAAGCCGCTCTGGTCATTAGGTATCAGGCCCATGAAGATCCGTTTTTTCGAAGAGTAGAGCAGCATGAGCACCCGCACTTCACATGGAGCACTGTGGGGGAAGTGTACACAGCCAGCCTACACACACACACACACACACCACATTTATTATACATCCAATTTCAGCACTTTCAAAGGGAATGTGAGAAAGCCCACACCCCAGACACTCTTTTAATAATGTCTAATTCCTGAGGAATTCAGCGTGATCTGCGGTTTTCATCCAGAAAATCAGAATAACTCTCAAAGAGGGAGTTCACACCCTCCTCACCCACTTCAGGCTGAAGTGAACAGCTCAGCTCCTCTAAGACAAGTAAAGCATCATCACTGGCTTACACATACACACACAGTGTGGGCACAACCGCCCTCTAGTGGACAGCACTGGAACTGGACAGCATACTAACTGGTAGGATGGTAAAAACTACTGAAAAGGACTGTGTTTATACACTGAAATGCAGCTGAAATGTGCTGTACATGAACCAAACAAGGAAGACTTCAGAAATAGAAAAGTCTTGAGAATAATGGGGTAAAATGACTAGAAATAAAATAAAAACTGAAAAGGATTGAAATGATTAAAATTAAGAAATACAATGGAGAAAGATAAGTGAAGAAGCCACAATAGAGCCAAAAATTTTTTTTAAAACAACCTAGAATTTCTAATAACAAAAATAAAAAATGAATTATACAATCTAAAAACTATATTTTAAAGAATAAATATAATCAGAATATATATTTTTAGATTCTATTATTCTTATATTTATTATTCTTAAAAATATATTTTTAGATCCTTTTATTCTTATATTTGTTATTCTTAAAAATATATATTTTTAGATTCTATTATTGTTATATTTATTATTCTTAAAATATATATTTTTAGATTCTATTATTCTTATATTTATTATTCTTAAAGTATATATTTTTAGATTCTATTATTTTTAAGAATAATAAATATAAGAATAATAGAATCTAAAAATATCTTTTTAAGAATAATAAATAAGAATAAAAGGATCTAAAAATACATTTTTAAGAATAATAAATATAAGAATAATACAACCTAAAATATATATTTATATATATTATATATATTTTTTTTTTAAGAATAATAAATAATATCATAAGAATAATACAATTTTAAAAGTCTAATAAAATAATAGAAATACTATTAAGAATAATAAATAATAGCTTTTTACTTTGCAGTTTTAGATTTCATTATTCTTATTATTCCAAGTTTGTCTGCTTTTTAAAAACCTCTTACTGAGGATGCTCATCATGTTTAATGGGAGTTCCAAAGTTTAAAAACAAAAAAACAAAGTGCAAAAACAATTTTGTTGCTATTTTTCACTTGGACATTCATTGACATTAATCTCTCAGATGTTCTTTACACTGTAACAAAATTACATGGTGAATAGACCAATAGAAATGCTCCAAAATGAAATATTCCATTGAAAGTTAAAGTTTTTCCGTCTCCTGTAAAGCTGCTGTTTTGGAGATACAAGGTTTTTGCATGACAGTGATGATGTACGCTAAATGCCGCTCCACCACAAACTGCGTAGGACCATGCTCTCCGCTGATTGGTCAGACCTGTCTGGGGCAGCACGCTAGTACCCTCTAGTACCCTCCAGTTGTGAAGATGCAGTGCCCTCTAGTATAAGGCCTCCCCAGGAGAGTAGAGGTGGCTACGGCAGTAGACTGGGGGGACAAACCGGAAGTGTGGGTGTACTCACAAAGCCGTTGGCCATGATGCGGTAGAGACCCTTCAGAGACTCCACGTCTTTGTTGGTGAAGAGAAACTGAACCATGCGAGAGTTCCTGAACAGAGGACCCAGAGTCGTCTGGAGAGACAGAGAGAAAAAACACAGCAAATAAATTCATGTATCCATCAGATCCAACATCACAGTCCGGTCTCAGAGCCCCGTACTCATCCTGCTGAACGGCTTCTACACAGACGGACACGGACGCTTCACAGGGGAAAGAGTCAGTCACAGTAAATCAGCATTTCTGATCAATTAGATCATCAGATTTAATCCACAGAATTAAACGTGGAGATTAGACGTAGATTACTGTTTAGATTAGGAGGATTTTTTTAATGTTTATTTTGATCATTTTCCTCCATTTTGCCCAGATTTAACTGAATAATGGGAAATCATAAATGAGTCTCGTGTTTATGATGAGCTTTAAATTGCAGCATACAAAGCAACAAATGGCCAAAATAATAAAACCAAAGAGTCTAAAAGAAAGAATTAAGACATCATTTTTTTTTTATTTAGTGACCCTCTGATCATTTATTAAAAATTGTTATAAGCTTTTATGCATTTTTATGCTTTTATGCAGAACAGTTTTATAAACAACATACACTGCACAGTGACAAATACGTGCACCTTTACCATTACCTAATATATAGTTACATTTATGGCATTTAGCAGACGCTCTTATCCAGAGCGACTTACAAAGTGCTTTGCTATTTACCCAAGAAAGAAACCATAGCTCTATATATATATAAATAATTGATGTTTATCATACAGTGCTTAATAACAGTACTAAAAATAAATTAGCAACCAAACAAACCCACTATTTTATTACTATTTCTAGAGTTTAAAAACCAATCAAGCAATCAATTAATAATAATAAAAAAGCAATTTAATTAATAACGTAAATAATCATTGGCTGGAAATAGAGCTCCACCTCAAAAGCAGCTTTCTTATTTATTTATCTAATTTATGGGAGACAATGTATAAATAAACCCATTAATAAACAGTTTCAGGTTTTAACTATCATAATAATAATATTATTACTATTGCTATTATTATTATTATTAAGTGGAAATGTAAAATACCGTATGCTGTGATATTTGTTCAAATTTTCCAATTTTATACAAAAAGGTACATTTAATATTTATTACATGAATTTCAAACCCCTTTCTTTGTTTGAATGTTGATACTGATGGAGCAGTAATTTAATTAAATATTCTAATAATTAAAATCCTGGATTTCTGGTGAGTCACACCGATCAAAAAAAATTAATGAAAATAATACGATAAATCACCTTTTGGTAGGAAATTACGTTTATGAGTGGCCTATTAAAATTTTTTTTATGATATTCTAATTCCCTGAGACGCACTAATGTTTATAAACACTGTCTGGGAGTCGGCAGTGGGGGCTGATCTGCGTTCACTGCTTTTCCAGCTGGTGTTGGTTGGAGTTTCAGAGGAGACTCTGCAGCCCAGTCAAAACTCCTCTCCTGAGCTTTTCAATTACAGTCCGTTTCAATCAAAACCACGCCGGCAGAAACGGAGCGCGTTCGTCTTTACACAGGAACACCTCCAGCCAAACGCATCTGAAACTGTAAATCATCGACTTCACAGAGCTCATAATCACAAAAGCTCGGCCGTTTGAAAACCATCTGCTAAACGCGATCGCACAACACACACACCCAAACACACACACCACCTAATGGGCTCCAACTGTGGAGCTTAAAGCCGGCCCGAGCTCTTTCTTCATCAGAGCAGGATTTCACCCCCCCACCCCACACACACCCACACACACACACTTACCAGCAGCTGTTGGGGGATAAGCTGCATGATCAGTTTCTGAGGCCACTGCTCTGCGTTTCTGAAATGACAGGAGGGAGAAATCACAGGAATCAGTCTTCATATAAGGACCTCAAACACGTACAGATTACAGGGCTGTGCAAAAGCTTCAGCAACTGAACTGTTCAAAACTTACCCCTAATGTTTTTGGGCATCTTTCTACCCAAATAAATAAAAATAAATAAACAAATAAACAAAAACACACACGCACCTGATATTATGTGCTAATTAACACACACTTACAACCCCCATGCCACTATAAACCACTGTCCTGTTGATGAAACACTACAGTCTTCAAAATAAAAGTCCTACACAAATGTAAAGTACCTTCGCACTCACATCTACTATATGTCCAAATGTTTGTGGACACCCTTTCTAATGAATGCATTCGCTGACACAGATTTGCAAACACACACTAATATATATATAAAAAGAGAGAGAGAGAGAGAGAGAGCTGCTTTGAAGTAGAGAAACATAATGACCCTATTAGCCCCATGCTGCCTAATGCCAGGTGTGGGCTAGAGGGGTATAAAGCCCCCCCAGCATTAAGCTGCTGTGAAGCAGTGGAAGAACCGTGTTCTCTGAAATGATGGATGATTCTCCACCCAACACCTCTGGATGGGATGAGGTGGGGGAGTTGGGGATGATGAGGTGGGGTGTAATCATCCAACATCCTGACCTCACTAATGCTGCTCTTGTCGCTGAATGCAGTTAAATCAAAGAATGCTCCAGAATCTAGTAGAAATCCTTCTTCCCTGGACAGTAGAGACAGTTACTCCAACAAAAGCAGGACAAACTCTTTTTGATCCTCTTGATTTTAGAGGGAAACAAAATATATAAATAAAATAAATTAAATACATCTCAATGAACAGGTGTCCAAAAACTTTTGTCCATATGATGCATCTTTAACAAAAGTGGTTCTTCTATTGTATCACCCAAAGAACCCTTTGTAGTGTATGCTGCTAAAAGGCTAAGCTGCTCTATTAGTATTCAGCGCTAGGCTCTGAATTCCAGAGTGAAGAAAAGTTGTAGGTGGACACTCACAGGTTCTCTCCTTGGTTGACTTGCACTTGGCAGGGCAGCGAGCGGGTGAGCTTAGTGTTGGAGTCCATGGAGGATGCTTTGGGCTTCTGCGGTGATTTATAGAGAGCAGGAGAGAGAGGGCAGGGAGGGCAGAAAAACATAAGCAGAGGTTAAACCACATACATACACACACACACACACACACACACACACACACACACACACACACACACACACACACACACACACACACACACACACACAGGCAACACGCCTCCCGACAGAGACGGATGATATGGCTCCGGGCTGCTCATCTCCACCTGCTTGTAAACTTTCCTGGAACGTGAGATCCAGTGCAGGACGGACATGGCCATCCGGATCAGCAGAGAACGACCCTCAGGGCAAAACACACACACAGACACACACTCACATCTGGAGTGGGAATCTCTGACTGAGGACCATTCTTTACCATTCAAATCATGACATTTTGAGCCACTTTCACATTTAAACCCCACCAGGATATTAGCAGGTGACGTGAGATTTTTCATTCTTTAAACGGTTAAAAGTTTGTGGACACCCCCATTCCAATGAATGCATTCAGCTACTTTAAGCTGCACCCATTGCTGACACAGCTGACGTGCACAGCTTGAATAGGAACAGGACTCTCCGGAGAAGATAAACATAATGAACCTATTGGCACCATGCCACCTAATGCCAGGCGTGGGCTTTAGAGGGGTAACCCCCCCCCCCCCCCCCCAGCAGCACTGAGCTGTGGAGCAGTGGAGGAACTGTGTTCTCTGGAATGATGGATAGTGGGGATGATGAGGCGGGGTGGTGATCATCCATCCAACATCCTGACCTCACTACAGCTCTTGTCGCAGTTGAGTGCAATCAAATCCTCACAGCAATGTTCCTCCGAAATCTAGTAGAAAGTCTTCTTCCCTGGACAGTAGAGACAGTTACTCCGACAAGGGAGGATCAGCTCTTTTTAATAGCCTTGATTTCAGAAGAATGAATGAATGAGGTATCAGGTGTCCCAATACTTTTGTCCAAATACTGTATATTGTTAAACTTCAGGACTTTCATTAAGCATCACAATCAAACCTCATCAGGCCTAACGTTTCTACACGGACAGCTCGAGCGCTCTCGGTTCGAGCTTCACGTACATCCTGGCCGTTTCCTCTTTCGGAGCGAACCAGATATAGTTCGCAGTGACTCAGTGAGGCATGTTTAGAGCACCTCCTCCAGATGGCGACTTGGTGACAGGCCATAGCAACGGCCTGTTGGTCCGCTGGCACGCTAAATCACTGGCCAGATGGCGATAATGACCACCATGTGCGAGTGTGTACGAGAGTGTGTGTATTTGTATTTCCTAATCATTTGTGTTGACTCGTCAAAAACTGTGTCAGTGGTTGTTTATGCTGGAGCATGTTCCCTCGCTGTCCAGATGCTGTTCTGGATGACCTCCTCCAGGCTGGATCGAGCCCAGCAGATCTCTGGAGCGAGAAAACCTCCACTTTCGCATTCAGGTGAAGAATAATATGGATATATACGCTCATCTCTTTGGACAAAAGTATTGGGACACCTCTTTTTTATTTTTTCACGCTTTCTTCTGAAATCAAGGGCATTAAAAAGAGCGTTTCCTGCTTTTGTTGGAGTAATTGTCTCTACTCTCCAGCTGGGAAGATTCTCTACTAGATTTCGATTTCCAAGTCATCCCAAAAGTACTGGATGGAGCACCACCATCCATCCATTCATCCATCCATCATTCCAGAGGACACAGTTCCTCCACTGCCCCACAGCTCAATGCTAGGGGGGCTTTACATTACATTAGGCTGTGTATAACAAACTTTCATGTACCCCCTAATTGGGGCACCCCTACAATCCCTAGGCCTCACAAGCAAACTGAGACACCTCAGCGACATCACACTGATCTCAAACAGGCTGAATGGAACTAATTAGCACGGCTACAACTAAATGGATTATTATATGATTAATGATATCAGCTAGGGATGTCCTGATCCGATCCAGTGGATCGGGGCTGACCCAGGCTTATTTTAAAGGATCAGGTACTGGCTATTTTAATCCTGATCCAATTAGCAGCACATACTACCTAAACTGTGTGGATGTGTTATTAATAATAAATAAACAAGACTCAGTCGCTACCAGCTGACACTCATCTGATTGTAGGCCTAAACAGCTGGATCAGGTGAGTCAGTTATCCATCAAACCATTACACCTTGTTTATCTTTCCAGATTTATTTTCAGACTCTTCATCAATCATTTGATTAGTATAGCTGCTAAAACCGGTATCAAATATGGTCTGAATCCCGGTCATGCTGCTAGCCATCGGTAGCCGGGGCCTAAGAGATATGAATATGAATACATATATATATTTTTATGTATAGAAAAGACAAAGACCTGATGATGATGGGTGAAACGTGTTACTTCCAGTTGGGGAAGTGGAGGCTCAGCGGTTAGAGCTCCGGGCTATTGATGACAGGGTTGTGGGTTTGGTACCCGGGCTCGGCAAGCTGCCATTGTTGGGCCTCTCTACTCCCCAGGCAATGGAGTTGGTTGCCCACTGCTCTGGGTGTGTGTGTGCTCACTTTCCCAGAGTTCATTAGTGTGTGTGTGTTTACACAGATGGGTCAAATATGAATGACACATTTCACTGTGCATAGTACAGTAACAGATACGTGCACCTTGACCTTGAACCTTTAAGACACACTACATAACAAAAGACATGGTACAAACAGAACAACTACACTGGTAAAAACATTAGACGTATGCACATGAATTTGGACCACTGATCAGGTTTGAGGAGCCAAGCCCAGTGAAATGCCGTGCAAGGCTTTCCCTCACCTCCTGCCACTCCAGAACTCCACTCCACGCCACGACTTTATTGGGAACTCCCTGCTGACCACCAATGGGATTCGCCGGAGATGCAGAAACACCAGGCTAAAAAAAAGAAAAGAACAATCAGAAGAAAAACACAACGATTCACAGACTTTAAATGACTGTATATAATATTTGGACAAAAGTATTTGGACACACCTTAATCACCAAATACAGTTATTTGATTCAGTCCCTTTGTCACAGGTGTATAAAATCAAGCCCCTAGCCCTGCAGTCGGCCTTTCTTACACACATCAGTGAAAGAATGGGAGGTTCTGAAGAGCTCACTGAACTCCAGCGTGGTTCTGTGTGTAACAGGAGACACCGCTGCACCAACAACAAGTCAGCTGACGAGATTTACACCTTCCCTCCTAGATCTTCCTCAATCAGCTGCATCAGCGTTTAGAGGAACCACAGAGAGCAGCTCAGCCACCAAGTGTCTCTCAGACCACGTAAAGTTAAAGAGCGGGGTAAGGGCCGAGTGCTGAGACTGCAGAACTCCAGATCTGCTGCTGTTAGAGCTTGGAGCAAAGTAGGACCAGCTCCATATTAATGCCTATGGGTTTAGAATGGGATGTTGTAAGTGCTGCTGTAGGTGTCCCATTACTTTTGTCCATATAGTGTATCTATACCTGTATCCATCTATCTACGTATATATCTGGGCAGTAAGAGTTTATCTCCTCAGTAAAACACTGATATTAGAATAAACACTAATAATAACACTCCTACAGAAAGTGGTGGTGGTTCTCCATCACTGTGTTCATCACTAGAACATCTCCAAAGATCTCCTCATGGAGTCTAGTATTATTTAGAGTTCTCCTCAGATCAACACCTGGTTTGGTAAATTAGTGCTTATTAATCAGGTGAGTTGCTTTATATATATATATATATATATATATATATATATATATATATATATATATATACACACACACACACACACACATACATACATTCACACATATATATATACACACACACAAACACTATAATTAAAATAATGAAACTAATAAACTGAATTGAGAAAGTGAGGTCATTGATTTACACCCTTGCTTACCATGCCAGGCTGAGAGGATGGTGGAGGCTGTTGATTGGCTGTTTGCTGCTGCTGAGGGGGTTGAGGTGCCTGCTGGTTCTGCGTAGGCTGACCAGGGGGCTGGACTTGTGACTGCTGTTGTTGCTGCTGAGGAGCGGCTTGTTGCTGCTGCAACATGGGCGTGGAGACCGTGGTGACTGTGGACAGGCTGGGCTGGCTGACTGAAGTTAACTTAACCGGTTGTGTACTGAAGGGTGGGCCTGCATTCACCATCCCCGGGACTAAGAGACATAATAAAAAGAATCAATGCATATTCAGCTACTGTAAGTTGCACTCACTGCTGACACAGATGTGCAAATGCACACACACACAGCCTGTCTAGTCCCTATAGAGAAGTACTGCCAATAGAATAGGACTCTCTGGAGCAGATAAACAGGGGCCCAACAGTGCCAATGTGTATTACCAGGCCTTCCCTGGACAGCAGAGACAGTTACTTCAACGAAAGCAGGAGAAACTCTTTTTGAATATCCTCGATTTCAGCAACAACAATAAACTAGCAGGTGTCCCAATACTTTTGTCCTTGTAGTGTATGCTAATATTTATTTATTTATGAATTATTATTTTTTAAATATAACACACAAATGTACCGCCAGTACATAAAGGCTGCGTCCCAAACTGTGCCAAAAACAGTGTACCACCATTAGAAGTCCAGTGGCGGGCACGCCAACACTGTGGTAGCAATGCTGGGTGAGGCAGGCAGCTGTTGCGCCAACAGCGTGATGGCAATACTGGGCGAACTGCCCACTGCCAATGCAGTGGTAGCAATGTTGAGCTGACATGCTATCACTATGGTCTTTAAATCACGCTGCGGTAGAGATGCTATGTGGCAGCAATGCTGGGTGAGGCAGGCAGCTGGTGTACGAACACAGCGGTGGCGATGCTGGGTCAGGCTGGCGCGTCAACACTGCTGTAGCAATGCCGGGGGAGGCAACAGCTGGCACACTAACACTACAGTAGAGATGCTGGGTGAGGGTGGTGCGCCAACACCGTGGTAGCGATGCTGGATGAACTGAGCGCTGGTAACGCTGTGGTAGCGATGTTGGATTGATAAGCTACAACTACAGACTTTGACACACAGCGTGGTGGAGATGCTAATGGCGATGCTGGTTGAGGGTGGCGATCCAACAGCATGGTGGCGATGCGGGTGATGCTGGGTGAACTGCGTTCCAAACTGTGCCAAAAACAGTGTACCACCATTAGGCCCAAGTCCAGTGGCCTAGTGGCAGAATGTGGTCCTCAGACGCTTGGAATGGGAACATAACAGGAGGGGCTGGCTGGCTGGCTGGCTGACTGGCTGGCTGACTGGCTGGCTGGCTGGCTGGCTGGCTGGCTGGCTGGCTGGCTGGCTGGCTGGCTGACTGGCTGACTGGCTGACTGGCTGACTGGCTGGCTGGCTGACTGGCTGACTGGCTGACTGGCTGACTGGCTGACTGGCTGACTGGCTGACTGCATATCTACGAATCACCTACAGTTCAATATCAAAGCGTTACCCCTCAGTTCACTTTCCTCTGGTCACTCCTACTGTACCGCCGTCAGCTTCATGACACGCTCCACAGTTTATCTGTAGCCTGTAAATGTCAGCACTAATGAGACGATCTGTGTCGACTGAGACTTCACAGCTGTTCTAACAGCTTTTTCCATTTGTGTTATTTTCTGCTCAGCGCTGCTGATTCTCCGGGCTTGCCCATGCCTGCTTCCCACAGCACTGACTTTAACCAAGAACATCTTCTGGGTGAACGATGACGCCGGTTGTTGGGTTCAAGGAGAGCGCGTCGCTCGTCCGGTCATGTTCTGCTTTTGTTGTCATAATTAAAGGGACACCAGTTTTCAGCTACTTCCTGCGTTTCCTGATCATCTCGGGAATGGGTTTTGTAACGTTGCTGATGAGCAACGTACTGCAGGGGCTCCCTCACATCACACAGTACATCGCTTCTAAATATTTCACGACTGAGGCTCTATAATCAGCGCACACACGGCAGTGAAATATTAAGCAGACAAATGAAAAAAAGGAACAAGGCCCTGTGAGAAGAGAGTGAAAGAGTGAAAGAGTGAACTCACAGCGACTCTTCTGACTATTAGCAGCTTCCACAGCCATCGCCGCTGCAGCCGCCGCTGCGTTTAGAGACGGCTGAGCCTGAGAGAGAAAGAGAGAGAGAGAGAGAGATCTACATACAAGTACACTGCACTCTCTCATTATTCCTTCAATAAAATGACATTTTAGACGTTTCATATTTTATTCATATTATGCTGCTTAAGCCTTGGCCAGCAGGGGGAGCTGTGCACTGACTGTTCAACCCAACAACCTTGCAAAACATGGGCACCGTGGCTCTATTCCCTTCCACTCTATAGAAACAGCCTATTCTACTGAACTAAACCAATCCAGAGAGAGTTTAGTCAGAAATCCTTCTCATAACTGGGTGGGGCTAAGCTGCTGTAGGCTGAATGGATCTGGATATACGGGTGAAGCAAAAACAAGGGATTCAAAACACACCGATTTCATATGTGGATGCTGTAAAAGGTGGAAGTACCTGGTATGAGTGAGCGGCGCTGATTGGAGGAACCTGGGAGGCAGCACCGATAGAAGGCGGTTGATTGACAGTCATGGGCTGTGGGGGTAAGACTGGTTTAAGAGGTACTGGTCCAGAACCTCCTCCAGGGGCAACTAAAGAAGGAAACACAAGAAAATTAATTATTTATAAGCCACAAAAATGGAAACAAAAAAAGTCACAGTTTAGATCAGATGAGCTGCTGATTAATGAGTTTATTGATTGATTAATGGGTTTATTTTCAGTATCAGTTTCTAAAATCAGACTTTCTGGACTGACTGATTTAGTTTAGTCGAGACGGAGTCTTAAAATGATGTTTTATAGTGTTTAATATCTGATAATCCAGTCTGACCAATCAGCTCCCAGCTCCTTTACAGCAATGCAGTCTTCCTGTATGTAGTGGTGGTACACACTCTGGACTGGTATCTGTGGTTGTTGGTCTACTGGTGTGTAATAACTGGTTTATAGTGGGTTAATGTGCTGTGTGTGTGATTGGAGTTTCTATAGAGACAGTGTGTGTATTAGCATTAGCGTTAGCCTTCACTTGGTTCTGAATGTTTTTTTTTTCCAGTCCTGGTTTATAAACAGGTAAAACAGCTCGTTTCAGTGAGGGTTTTATAAAGGGTCAGATATTATGGTCTGTTTTCAGGTTCCACTGTAAAATAGCTCCACACTGCAGAACCTCAACTCCTTTATTTACCTATTGAGAACGTCCACACTGCTGCTGCAGCAGGCTAGGCTATAATGTCCATGCATGGCGCCTTGAGGACACCATATGACGCTCTGAACACTCAGAACTGGATTGGGATTAAAATAGCCAGTACCCGATCCAGTAAAATATGCCTGGATCAGACATCCCTAACTTCAGCGTTTAATAATAAATATAATTATATCTGTCTAAGCAGAAAGCCTATTCTCCCTGATGCATTGTGTAGTGTGATAATTGCACCCGTCGCTGGATCTCATTAGTCTGAATCGTTTCACACCTGGAAGTGCGATGCCGCGGATGAGAACCATGTGGAATGGATCCTGGCTGTAGTCTGGATGAGCAGATTCAGACGGTGCTCCCACCGGAGAAGCCCGTTCAAACAGAGCTCGGAGTGCCGGAAGCTTCCGTGGAGCGACCACGGAGAAATGGATACCCCTCTGCAGCAGGCATTGGATTTTTGTAGTAAATACACAAAGAGAGAGGCAGACAGAAAAAGCAGGTTTGCAACAGGAAAAAACAAACAGATCATCACCACTATACAAAACACTTGCATCTCCAAAACAATGGAAGTCAAAGCCCTTGTGTCCACATTATTATTATTATTATTTATATTTTTTACCCTAATGTGAAATCTTGTAAAAAAAAATGTATTAAAGGAGTGACGTAGGGAGGAAGTGCCATCGACCCACCGCTGGGAGAACAAGGCTAATTGTGCTCCCTCTGACTCCGGCTGCTGATGGCAAGCTGGGATTCACTTGGACCACTCAAGACTTTATTGGTCTATTTATTATATAATATTTAATAATCAAGACAATCTTTAAAAAATGGCCAGATTCACATTAGGGTAAAAATATATAAATAATAATAATAATAATAATGGGTCTTTGATCAACTGTGGTGAGATACTTAGGGAAAGAAAAAATAAATATATATATATTTAAATATATTATATTATAAATAAATTTTATTATATATATATATATATATATATATATATATATATATATATATATATATATATATATATATATATAAAATAAAGGTACCACATTAACAAGGCTTAGACCTTGCACAGCTTAACCACTTGTAAATATTAATTAATACACATGATATTGTGAAAAATAGTGGCAGTCAAAAAGTAAATAAGTAGCAATGTTAAGGAATATGATCATTTAAACTAATTATTTTTTATTATTATTATTTTCACAAATACAAGGCTGGAACCCAGTGTTTGTTAGCAAAGTTAGCTTAGCATCTCCCACTGTAAGCTATAGAAGCACACGTCAAACATCAAGCATGTGTTGGCTGATCGCCTGCATCTGAGGTCAGTGATCAATCACGTCGACTTCATTTTCAGACTAACTGTTCCTTTAACGGAGAGGCGGCAACACAGGCAAGACCAGAGGCTGGTTCCGGGTTTCAGTGACTCACGTCTCGTATGATCTGGACGAGGTTGTCCGTGGTGCAGCCTGTGTAACTGACGCTCTCCACAGCGGGCAGCAGGTATGGAGGGGAGTTGCACAGCAGCACACACACCTTATGAGTCTGACCGCTGTAAAGACAGAGAGGGGGGAGGCGATGTAAGCGACAGGGCTTTAGTGAAGCCTGCTGGGATCTCTGCTTTCTGGGTTTGTGCTCAGTGCAGGGAAAGGACTCACATTTGCTCCCGCATTTTCTTAAAGTCATCAAAGAGCTGCAGAGCCACCGACAGTCCTTCAGCTATTAAACTACAGCTCTCTGCGCCGCCGCCCATAAACCTGAGAACAGAGTAAAGCAAAACTATGGATTTTATGATTTGACATCGACCACCTGACCACATCATGTGTATGTTGATAAAAATACTGTATCACTACATTTAAGGACAATTCCACAATATTTATTGGGATAATTTGACATGCAGACAAAATGCATCAGTAGCAGCACGGAGTACAGCGACCAATAATCAGAATCTGCTGCCCTTCATCTAATTAAAGAGCTGTAATTACACTCTCTGTAATGCAGTGTGCAGTTGGTCAAAGTCCTTTACGCAGTGGCGATATCCACAATACACTCGCTTGCATCACGATAACAATACATATCATGATCAGGGTCTCTCTTTTATTACATGGACTTACTGGATGCTGTCAATCCATGACACAAACTCAAAGGCAGAGCTGGTAGGAGCGTGGCACTGGACATAGGACTCTGGAGCACAGTCCACAGTGTTGAAGACCACCAGGCCGTACTGTGTGCCACCATACTGAGGAAGAGAACAGGTCATGGCGACAGTGTGTTTACATTCACAACAACAACAACAACAACAACAATAATAATAATACACAAGTACTATTTTTTCTACATCTGCCTATGTGCAGAATTCTCTACACAGCTGAATTTGGCAAATTGTAATATAAACATGGATTATTATTATTATTATTATTATTATTATTATTAATAATAATAATAATAATAATCCATGCTAAAAAGAAAACTGCAGGGTTTCAGTTTTTACATCACAGTCTCCTTCCTCTTCAGTGTGTTCATTGGTGGAATGCAAAGCTACAGCAGACACTAGTAAGCAATCTGGTTATTGGCTGACAGAATTTCCCTTTATCAGATTCTCTAATGAAGTATTTTGGCATGCATAAATAAATAAATAAATAAATAAATAAATGTACCTTATCACTTAAATCACACACCTTCCGTTACCAAGATTCGGGAGATGCTAGGCCAACATAGTTTTTTATTTTATTTAAATAATAAAAAAAAAAAAAAAACATAAATAAAACTGGACTGGCACTGATCTCATCACCCTACGTCCAGAATTCAAGATTCAAGATTCAAAGCTTTATTGTCATATGCACAGTAAGGAAACTAGTTTCCCTGTACAATGAAATTCTTACTTTGCTGCCCACATTGGATGTCATAGAATAAAAGTAAAAGTATAAATATAAATAGACAAATAACAAGGATCAAGAATTAAACATTCAGAGAATATATAAAATAAAAATATAAAATGTAAACAATTTAGAATTATACAGGCTATATACATTGTGCAGGTGTGTGCTACATTAGTTACATTGTAACAGTCTGTAGTAAAGTGGTGTTTGTGCAAAATGAGCTGAAATATAACCATACCAGAACAGTTACATGTGCAAAACTATGTGTGCAGCTGTATGCAGACACAAACAGTCAAGTACAGTAGTGCAACTATTAATGTGCAAAATGATATGAGTTAGTGCAATTGTTATAAATACAGTGATGTCTATGAGGGGAGCCATCAGCTCAACTGTTTAAGAGTCTGATGGCTGTGGGAAAGAAAGAGTTCTTTAATCTGGTAGTCCGGCATTTCACGCTTCTGTACCTCCGACCTGAAGGTAGAAGTGTAAATAGTCCATGTTGGGGGTGGGTGGGATCTTTGATGATGGAGGCAGCTCTCCTGTGGACTCTGAGATTGTAGATGCTCTGCAGAGAGGGTTGTGCCATCTTGGTGATTTTGGTAGCAGTCTTTACCACTCTCTGCAGGCGTTTGCGGTCCCTCACAGTAGTGCTGCCATACCACACAGTGATGCAGCTGGTCAGGATTGATTCAATGATGCAGCTGTAGAAGTTTAACTGACTTAACTGACTGTCTTTAAAACGTATTAAAAAAGGTCTTATTTACATTTACGCTTCAATGGAAGACTACTACTCCTAATACTACTATTCCACTGTCCAAAAGGACCGCAGTGCGTGGAGTGATCCCACACCCTGTGCCGAGGTGAAAGGGGCTCCAGCTCCTCCACTGTTCAGCTCTGTGGAGAAGTCCCAGCCTCTTCTGAACCTTTATCCATTACTAATGAAGATCTGGAGGAGCTTTTTTTGGAGGAGCTTTTTTTGGACGAGGTTTTTTTGGACGAGGTTTTTGTGTTTTTTTTAGATATACTATGGTTTTAAAATTGATGGTTATCACACTGTGTACAAGTGCTTAATAACGGTACTGAGAAAAAAATTAAATAAAATCTGAGAATCCCACCAATTTCTCAGCATTTTTAGAGTTTTGAAAACCATTTAATCAATCAATCATTCATTCAATAGAGTAAACAATCAGCAGATTAATCCATAATGAAAACAACTATTAACATACTGTTAAAAGCTCATACCCTTGCAACCCTAGTTAAGGGACAAACATACTGTGTAGTTATATATATATATATATATATATATATATATATATATATATATATATATATATATAACTACACAGTACGTTTGTATATATATATAAATAAACGTCAGATTTTCTGCCATTAGCAGATTATTTGACACGTGTAAACAAACTTACATCTCCCCCAAAGTCTGTTTCAGCAGGCGGACCCCCATTAAAGTACCTGTAAAAAAAGATTCAGATGAAACATCAGACTAGAAAAATCTTAAAAACTGGGAGCAAAGCTGGCACTAAACCTCTCGACAGCTCTTACTCGATGGCTGGCAGTATGTAATTCTTCCGCAAGGATTCAAAGTAGGGGCCGAGGTTCGCTGTTCCCTCTATTACAAACACCACGTCTGAAACCTGGTTGGCCCCAATTTTGGGAGCAGGGTCCATATGGGTCACCATGGCTCTGAAAAATAATTAAACAATTAATATTAATTAGAAAA
This sequence comes from Salminus brasiliensis, assembly GCF_030463535.1. Taxonomy (NCBI): domain Eukaryota; kingdom Metazoa; phylum Chordata; class Actinopteri; order Characiformes; family Bryconidae; genus Salminus; species Salminus brasiliensis. Next base: position 36,984,381 of record NC_132889.1, on the reverse strand, counting down.
TCAATTATTATCTTAAAGAATGGAGACACTGAAAACTGTTGGTGAAAATCACTTCTAACAGACCTCACATTAGAGCTGGGTGATTTTTTAAAACATTATATCACGATATTTAAAATACATTTTTACAATATATATTTATCACAATATTTCATCATGTAGACAAATGCGTAAATTACAGCGTAAATAAAAAAAACTGCTGTCCAAATACTCCCCCATACTGAGTACTTTGATTTTTACTCAAAATATGCTGAACTCTATTGCATTAAATAAGGCTGATTACACTCTTCGTAATGAAACGTGCAGATAATCAGTGCTCATTAAGCACTGACGATATCCACGATACACTAAGAAAATACAATAAGATACAATAAAATATTGTCATATTGCCCAGCTCTACCTCACATTAGGAAGACTGGATGTAAGACATTTGTCTATGTTTGAGTCTCTATACTTCACTAAAGACCCTCTAAAGATTATCTACAGATGTTCAACCGGTCAATAAACTATGCATGCTATGCAAACTATGCAACCAAGCATCCTAATAAAGTATCAGTAATAGGGTGCCTATATATATATATATATATATATATATATATATATATATGTACACAGTATGTATATATGCTATTGATGACAGGGTTGTGGGTTCGATACCTGGGATTGGCAAGTTGCTTGGCAAGCTACAACCTGAACAAGGCCCTTCACCCGCTCTGCTCCCCGGGTGCTGGAGTTGGCTGCTTACCGCTGTGGGTATGCGTGTGCTCACTGCCCCTAGTTCACTAGTGTGTGTGTGTGTGTGTGTGTGTGTGTGTGTGTTCACTACCACAGATGGGTCAATAGCGAAGGACACATTTTGCTGCACATAGTACAGTGACAAATACATGCACATTTCCATTTACATACACACACACACGCATTATGTATATATATATATATGTATGTATGCATGTATGTGTGCGTGTGTGTGTATATATATATATATATATATATATATATATATATATATATACACACACATACATACACACACATATACATATATATTATGTAATATATATATATATATATATATATATTTGTATGTATGTGTGTGTATATATATATATATGTATGTATATATATATATATATATATATATATATATACACACACACACACACACACATATACACACTCAAAGAGTTACGGTAGACATTTGCCGTTATAGCCAACGTCCATCACTTTAATAAGTGTATGAATATCACGAGGAAATATAATATCTATAAAATGCATTAAACTCTGTAGGTGAAAAGTAGAAAAAGAAATGGTAATTTATTACATTTACAATTTAACACTTATTCTAATAAGCTCTTTTCTCCCAGCCAGTTTACAGGACAAAACACCCGACAGGGTTCGGTTCAGTCCAGTCCAGTTCATGTAGGAATTTCCCGTTCCACCTTAAATGTGGAGGCAGCCGTGCTGGGTCTCCTCCAGGCTCCGCACTGTAGCCGCCGCAGAATTTAAGGTGGACCGGGAAATTCTCCTGCGGAGCAGCGGAATAAGAACCAACCCCGGCCTCGATAAAACAGCCAGCTGTGTAACTTCTACATACTAAGCAGGGCAGAGCTGAAACTCTGACAGGCGAGGTTACATTTCACCTGCTTCTAAATGTAATTATGCTGAAAACTGAACAGCAGAAATGGGCTTCTTCTAGTTCTGAAGCAAAGTTAGCTTAGCATTGTAGCTCTACAGCAAACCTCATGCTGCAGCTTACCCGGGCTTTTCTTCAAGCCAGAGCCGAAAGCAGCGGTTTAATGTGGTATTTGGATTCAGAGCCGAGTTGAATTCACACTGGGAGATTTTCAGTCTTCATCTTTATCAGATATTTCCCGAACCTGCAGAAGCGCGATGACAACAAACATCCAGATTCACCACTCGGCGATCGACTCGTCGGACTGGACGCAAAAGAAAAAGACGGCCAGGGCTGAGGACTCGATAACCGAGCCATTCGCTGAAATGTTGATCGAAGATTATAATATGATTATTATTATTATTAATAATAATCATAATAATAATAATAACTATAATAATAATAATAATAATAAAAACAATAATAAAGGTAATAGTGATAATAATAATAATAATAACGATAATGATCATAATAATAACAACAATAATAGTGATAATAATAATAATAACGATAATAATAATAACAACGATAATAAAGGCAATAGTGGTAATAATAATAATAATAATAACGATAATGATCATAATAATAACAACAACAATAATAGTGATAATAATAACGATAATGATCATAATAATAGTGATAATAATAATAATAACGATAACGATCATAACAACAACAATAATAGTAATAGTGATAATAATAATAATGATGATGATGGTGATGATGATAATAATAATAATCATATAATAATAATAATAATTTAAAATAGTGATAATAATGATTATAAAAATAATAATAAGAAGAATAACAATAATAACGATAATGATTATAATAAAGATGATAATAAAACAATAATAATAACAATACTACTACTACTTCTACTACTAATAATAATAATAACAGTTATGAAATAAAAAAGACAACAAATGTGTTTTTATTTGTTTGTTTATGGTGCAGTAAAAGTACAATCAGTCTTTCCACCTCTGAAAAAAATACATTTCAGCATGTGAGAATTCTGCTCCTCCACGTTTTCATTTAATAAAATAATTAATTTTTAATAAAATAATAAATATGCAAATATATATATTTTTTTACCAATTTGAGATCTGAGTTCATTTTGAAGTACAAGAGTGAAATAGATAGATTTGAATGATTATATTTTTGTTAGATATTCAAATTGTATTGTTGCATGTTGTCATGGTTGTATTGTATCTTATCTTATTTTATCTTGATTATTTTATCTTATATTTATTTATTCATAAATGTAACAATATGTGATGTATGTGTAATGTGTGAGTATGCTTTTGTATGTATATGTAATGTGTATGTATCAGGCATGTATATATTATTGCACACTGGGTATGTATGGCTACAGACCTAACATATCACAACATATAAGATATATATAACAAATAAAGGTAAATTCCTGATATACTTGAGTAGACATGGCTTCTATAGTTATAGATAAAGGTATAGATTGTAATCACACCCTAATCTATAAACCTAATCTATAACTGAACTGAGCTTCATTACTTCACTGAACCAAACTGGATTTCACTGCAACACAGTGCTGATACACAACCTGCAGATCATTTGCACTAGGATTATTTGCACAGCTGTACAGATGTTTATTTTCTGTACATGTTTATATTATCTGTATATAATAGTTTTTGTTTACAGCTCTTTATTACTTTTATTACTTTTAAAACATATTATTATTATTCTATTTATTGTTTAGCGTATTGTTTACTGCTTAAATATGACAAACAAACACACAGACTGTTAAGAAGTGTTACACCAAGAGAGAAAAATACACTGAACGATAAATAGAATAATAGGTAAAGTACTATTGTATTTTATATACAGATATAATGATATAACCAATTACAGAAATATTAACATCTGTACAGCTGTGCAAATCATCATAGTGCAAATGTTCCAAGTAAAATTCCTTGTATGCGAAGAAGACAGACCTGAATACAGTCCAGGATCATATAAGGTGGATACGGTTATGGAGAGCATTGCCTCAGAAGTTCAGTAATTTCTCACTGGAGCCTGTTTACAGTGTGAAGGCAAGGCCAGCAGTGCAGTTCACTCAGTGAACAGCAGGTGTCAGCAGACTCACGTTACAACAGTGAAGATCTGAGGTCTGGACTCAGAGCTGCTCTTCTGGGTTTTTCAGTTTCAGGATGGATTCATTAGAAAGATGAATGTGGATTAAACCTCAGCTATACAGAACTTCTGCTCTGATTTATGAAAATGAAATATACGCTTTTATGTTACTGTATTCACCGGTGCCTGATTCTGAATGGTCATTATTAAAAATATATAAATATTGAAAAATGAAAAGAAAAAAAAACAGAAGGCAATAAGTCATTATTTAATATGACTAAAAGTAATTTATTTAAAATATGAATAAGCATTTTAATAATATTATTATATATTAATTATTATATATATTATATATTATTAATAAGTAATATACAAGCTATATATAATATTAATAAGTAATATATAAGATATTATTTAATCAACATATGTTATCATGATGTTATAACAATTTCTATTTCATCTTAAGACATTTATCTTATTTTTTATTTCATTTAATAGTATTTTTATTCTTTTATTTTGAACAATCTCTCTTTTGTTTTGATACTGGGCTGTTCACTTTCTAACTAGGACTTGTACAGTGTATGACAATCAATATTTATTTTCAAATAATGTAAAAAATATTTTTAAATAATATTTATTTTTCTTTTTTATGATTTTATCATTATTTCAGCAACTCCTTAGCAACAGTATAGAAACCACCTGGGGCACCATAGCAACTGCTTAACAAATAATTGGCAACTCCTTAGAATCAATAACAACTGCTTTGCAACATGCTTAGGAACCACTGCAACTGCTTTATCATTTTTCTTTTGTTGTTATTGCTTTTTTGTTTTTGCAACTGCTTAGCAACAGCACGGCAACCCCATAGAACACCATCACAACTGCTTAGCAACAGCATGGTAACCACCTGGGACACCATAGTAGCTGCTTAGCAACAGCATTGCAACCATCTGGGACGCCATAGCAACTGCTTAACTAAAGCTTGGCAACCTTAGAATTCATAACAACTGCTTTGCAACATGCTTAGCAACCATTGCAACCATTTCAACATGCTTTGTGTGTAATTGCAAATGTAGTGATAAAACATGCCAACCACCTGGGACGCCATAGCAACTGTTTGTTTTTTAACGACAGCATGGTAACCACCTGGGACACCATAGTAGCTGCTTTGCAAAAGCATGGCAACCACCTGGGATGCCAAAGCAACTGCTCAGCAACAGCACAGCAACCACATAGGACACCATTGCTACTGCTAAGCAAAAGCATGGCAACCACTTAGAACACTATGGTGTCCCAGGTGGTTACCATGCTGTTGCTAAGAAGTTGCTATGGCGTCTCAGGTGGTTGCCATGTTTTTGCAATAAAAAACAGACAGCATGGTAACCACCTGGGACACCATAGTAGCTGCTTAGCAACAGCATGGCAACCACCTGGGATGCCAAAGCAACTGCTCAGCAACAGCACAGCAACCACATAGGACACCATTGCTACTGCTAAGCAAAAGCCTGGCAACCACTTAGAACAGCCCAGCAGCCACAGAGCAACCATCTGGAACACCATGGCCAACTGCTTAGTTACAGCATAGCCGTTGCTTAGCAATAGGAATTTATGGCTACTGCATAAAACAGCATAGCAATCACCTAGAAGCCTATAGAAGCCACCTGGGATGCCATAGCAACCACTCAACAACAGCATAACAACCACTTGCAACAACTTTGCAACCGCTAACATTCCTATAGTGTAATCACTCTGCATTTTCTTTTAGCTTTTCTATATACGTGTGTGTGTGTGTGTGTGTGTGTGTGTGTGTGTGTGTGTGTGTGTGTGTGTGGGCTCACACACCTGCCTCAACAGCACAAACCATTCGACTGCTGTCCCGCCGCAGTGAAAGAGGAAGGTAGGTTAGCGTACAGAATGGTGTTTCTGGGTCTGAGGACAACCTGTTTCTTGTCCTTGTTGCTTCTCACCGTTAGAAAGTGAATAATTACTGAGTCTGGCCCCCAGGCGGTCCAACCTGCTGTCAAACTGGAACAGCAGCCAAACCTACCCTTAGTCCTCTGATACTTCATTCTAACAATAGACTGTATTCCCCAGTGTCCAGCACAGCCCAGCACAGTCCAGCACAGCCTAGTCCAGCACAGTCCACCACAGCACAGCACAGCACAGCACAACACAGCACAGCCCAGTACAGTCCAACACAGCACAGCACAGCACAGTCCAACACAGCCTAGTCGAGCACAGCACAGCACAGTCCAGCATAGTCCAGCCCAGCGCAGCACAGCACAGCACAGCACAGCCTAGTCCAGCACAGCCTAGTCCAGCACAGTTCTCCACAGCACAGCACAGTCCAGCACAGCACAACACAACACAGCACAGCCCAGTACAGTCCAACACAGCACAGCATAGTCCAACACAGCCTAGTCCAGCACAGCACAGCACAGCACAGCCCAGCCCAGCCTAGTCCAGCACAGCCCAGTACATTCCAGCACAGCATAGTATAGCACAGCACAGCACAGCACAGCACAACACAGCACAGCCCAGTACAGTCCAACACAGCACAGCACAGCACAGCACAGCACAGCACAACACAGCACAGCCCAGTACAGTCCAACACAGCACAGCACAGCACAGTCCAACACAGCCTAGTCGAGCACAGCACAGCACAGTCCAGCATAGTCCAGCCCAGCGCAGCACAGCACAGCACAGCCTAGTCCAGCACAGCCTAGTCCAGCACAGTTCTCCACAGCACAGCACAGTCCAGCACATCACAACACAACACAGCCCAGTACAGTCCAACACAGCCCAGTACAGTCCAACACAGCACAGCATAGTCCAACACAGCCTAGTCCAGCACAGCACAGCACAGCACAGCCCAGCCTAGTCCAGCACAGCCCAGTACATTCCAGCACAGCATAGTATAGCACAGCACAGCACAGCACAGCACAGTCCAACACAGCCTGGTCCAGCACAGCCTAGTCCAGCACAGCACAGTACAGTACAGCCCAGCACAGCCCAGTACAGTCTAACACACAGCTGGAAGGACTGGAGGTCATCACATTTAACCCCACCCAACATTCACTATACTCTGAAATCATGGGTATTAAAAAGAGCTGATCCTGCTTTTGTTAGAATAACTGCTGTCTCTCCTGTCCATTCTGAAGCCGCATTGCTGTGAGGATTTGATTGCATTCAGCAACAAGAGCTGCTTTTGTAAGGTCAGGGTGCCGAATGATGATCACCATCCTACCTCATCATCCCCAACTCCCCAATCTCATCCCATCCTCCAAAAGTACTGGATGGAGTTCCACCACCCTCACTCCAGAGAACACAGCTCTTCCACTGTGCTGGGGGGCTTTACTTTATACCCCTCTAGCCTGGACCAGCATATTAACCTGATATGCTGCCGCAATGTGGGCGGGGCAGAACTCATTAGAAACTAGCCGGTTGGTTCGGCCTAAAGTGAAGGCTGGACATGGAGAGGCAGAGGGCTCTAATGAAATGACAGAGGGCTTTAGTAGAGACCAGTCACTACGCTCAACAGCAACAGCATGGCAACCACTTGAGACGTCCATAGCAACTGCTTAGCAGCAACATGGCAACCACCTGAGACACCATAGCAATGGTTCAGCAACAGCATAGCAACCACAAAGGACACCATTACGAGTGCTTAGCAAAAGCAGGGCAACCACTTAGAACAGCACAGCAGACACAAAGCAACCGTCTGGAACAGCATAGCAACAGCATAGCAATCACCTATAGAAGCCATGTGGGATGCCATAGCAACCAACTTAGCAACTGCCTAACATCCCCCAACCACCAGGGATATCTCTATGCTGAGTAAGCACTCTGTATTTTCTTGTACTTTTAATATATAATGTGTATGTGTTTGTGTGTGTGTGTGTGTGTGTGTGTGTGTGTGTGTGTGTGTTTAGGGGGTGAGGGGATACCACTGCGGCCCAGGGCTCGCGATCTTAAGGGCTCATCACTCTTAAGCGATGTTGCGTCTGCTAGCTGGTGTGGTGGAGCTGGAGACCTGGAGCTTTCCTTAGAGCGAGACGGCTGCCTGGTGATATTCGAAAGGAGGCAGTGGCTGGATTTGCATGTATCAGATGAGTCGTGTGTTAGGTCCTTACCCTCCTAGTGTTAGGAGCATTGCTAGGTTTAAGGGGTGGTACGAACAGGTGAGTTAACTGGCAGAACAATTTGGGAGAAAAAGAGAAAAAAACTAACAAACAAACAAAAAGAATAAAATAGTCCTGATATTAAAACACAGCCATAGAAATTGATAATGAAGCATTTAATTATGCAGCATTGCAGGAAACATATGTGGATGTTCTGATTTAGCTGCTGTTTCTCCTCTGGACTGACTGCTGTTTCCAGTGACTGATGTTGAGCTTTTCTTTATCTGTGGGTAAACAGAAAAGGCTCCTGCAGTGACCTCCGTCCCAATAAAACTGTCTGATTCAAAGCCTGGGGATGAGGCATGGGCTTTATTCGCAGAAGCCTAAAACAGGTCCTGTCCGGCCTCTCAGAGGAGTTCGCTTTTGTGCAGTGGCACAGATTTGGAAATGGGGTCTTTTCCAGCGGCTTTCGTCGTGCTCAGGATGAGGACACTGTCTATCTGCCCACATAACAACGCTTTTAGAAATTTCCAGGCCTCAGGGGTCCGAAATAGCAGATTACAAGTAATGCAGTGACTCAGTCTGAGGACGATTTCCAGATTTTTCAATGTGGGTTATTGAAAAGGCATTTCTGTAATATTTACAGTGCATTTATAGCCTGTCTATGACTGATCTGGATTTAGGAGACTATATCACCTGACATTGAGTCTATATCACAGGACATTTCTCATTAGTTTTAGCCTGTTTTAGCTTGTCACAGAACTGCTAACACTAACACTGTTTATTTGGGTTTATTCTAATGTTTACATGGATAACACTACAATATAACATTAGAATGAACATAAAGTCAGTGGTCAGTGAGAGTGTCTACCTGTAATTAACTCTATAAAACATTAGATGTAATCCTAATACACATAAAGTCAGTGGTCAGTGAGAATGTCTACCTGTAATTAACTCTATATAACTTTAGAATAAACCCCAATAAACATAAAGTCAGTGGTCAGTGAGTGTCTACCTGTAATTAACTCTATATAACAATAGAATAAACCATAATAAACAAAGTCAGTGGACAGTGAGAGTGTCTACCTGTAATTAAATCTATATAACATTAAAATGAACCCTAATAAACATAAAGTCAGTGGTCAGTGAGAGTGTCTATCTGTAATTAACTCTGTATAATATTAGAATAAAGCCCAATAAACATAAAGTCAGTGGTCAGTGAGAGTGTCTACCTGTAATTAACTCTATATAACATTAGAATACATTTAAATACATATAAAGTCAGTGGTCAGTGAGCTTCCTATAGTGGGTAGTACATTCTGTATATTGGGAGCTGTTTGTCCACTCTGTTGAGCTGGGTGAGGCTGTAGGAGGCTGACCGCAGCTCTCTGACACAGCCTTCAAAGCACAGACATGTGAAAGTAAATCCGCTGGAAACGGGAAAGAGGGACTGTATAAAATCAATAGCTCCAGTAAGAGAAGTCCAGACACACAGCAGAAGAAGCTGCTTCTCTGGTTAAATGCTCTGAGTAATAGAGATTATACTCTACCTCAGTGTAAACAGAGGCTACGTAAGAGGACGTCTGTCCCTAAACACTTTAAACACCACCATCACTGTTCATTTCAGGCCGTGAGCCGTCTTCACACATACAGGAGAAATCAGTACTATTTTTAGCATGAGTACCACTTTTATTAGAATCAGAATCAGAATCAGAAGGCGAGGGTTTGACAAGTAAAATAAACAGAATCGCCTGCTGCCGAATATTAAGAACAATAGAGATCACATGTGGGAATAGCATCTATTATCAAGTAATTCAATAATCATTAAACAAAAGCAGATATCAAACGATCGAGTGGAAATATTAGAACATGTGGATTCAAACATTCTCATTTGTAGAGTTCTGGTTCACAGGAAAGGGGTTTGTAAAGTTTTAGTGCACAAAAAGAGGGTTTGTAAAGTTCTAGGCCACAGTAAAGGGGATTGTAAAGTTTATAAAGTTCCAGTGCACAGTAAAGTGGTTTGTAAAGTTCTGGCCTTCAGTTAGAGTCGAGATTGTAAAGATATAGATCACAGTACGTAGGGTTGTAAAGTTTTAGTCCATAGTAAGTAGGGTTGTAAAGTTCTAGTTCACAGTGAGGGGTTGTCAAGTTCTAGTTCACAGTAAGGGGAGTTTGTAAAGTTCTGGTCTTAAGTTAGAGTCGGGGTTGTAAAAATCTAGTTCACAGTAAGTAGGGTTGTAAAGTTCTAGTCCACAGTAAGGGGGGTTGTAAAGTTCTGGCCATTAGTAGGACTGGGGGTTGTAAAGTTCTGGTCCACAGTAAGGGGGTTTGTAAATTTCTAGTTCACAGTATGTTTGTAAAGTTCTAGTCCACAGTAATTGGGTTTGTAATGTTCTAGTTCACAGTGAGGAGGTTGTGAACTTCTAGTCCATAGTAAGGGGGGTTTGTAAAGTTCTGGCCTTTAGTAAGAGTGGGGGTTGTAAAGTTCTAGTCCACAGTAAGGGGGTTGTAAAGTTCTGGCCTTTAGTAAGAGTGTGGTTTGTAAAGTTCTAGTCCACAGTAAGAGGGTTTGTAAAGTTCTAGCCCACAATATGGGGGTTTGTAAAGTTCTGGCCTTTAGTAAGAGTGGAGGTTGTAAAGTTTTAGTTCACAGTAAGGGGTGTTTGGGATTGGATTTTTTTGTAAAGTGTATAAAGTTCTGACCCACAATAAGGGGGTTTATAGAGGTCTGGTTCACAGGAAGGTGGTTTGTAAGGTTTTGGCCTACGGTATTTGTGTTAGTAAGTTCTGTTCCCTACAGTAAGAGGGGTTGTAATGCTGTAACCCAGATGAATGAGGTTGGTAAAGTTCTGGATTACAGTTTTGTTCTGGTCCACAGAAAGGGACTTTGTAAAGTTCTGGAAAGGAAAAGCTGTTAGCATGTCGTGTTGTGCTGGCTTTGATAGTCATGAGTCTTCTACCAGAGCGCAGAAGCATTATTAAGTGCATTAGACATTATTTATATCACTAACTTCCCTGAGGTCTCTCTCTCTCTCTCTCTCTCTTTCTCTCTCTCTCTCTCTCTCTCTCTCTATCTATCTCTCTCTCTCTCTCTCGCCCGCTCTCTCACTCTCTCTCAGCTCACTGAACTGAGTGAAAATATTTTTTGCACATAATTTACTTTGACTCTCTCATTTACGGCAGCATGTTTGCACACTGTGTGGACAAAAGTATTGGGACACCTGCTCATTTGTTGCTTTTTCTGAAATCAAAGGTATTAAAAAGAGCTGATCCTGCTTTTGTTGGAGTAACTGTCTCTACTGTCCAGGGAAGAAGACTTTCTGCTAGATTTTGGAGGAGCATTGCTGTGAGGATTTGATTGCATTCATCAACAAGCACATTAGTGAGGTAGGTGTTGGATGATCTCCATCCCACCTCATCATCCCCAACTCCCTGACGGAGCTCCAGCATCAGTCCAGAGAACACAGTTCCTCCACTGCTCTACAGCTCAATGTTGGGGGGCTTTATACCTCCTCTAGCCCACGCCTGGCATTAGGCAGCATGGTGGCAATAGGTTCTTGTTGATCTACTCTAGAGAGTCCTATTCTATTGGCAGTACTTCTCTACAGGGACTAGATAAGCTGTGTGTGCATTTGCACATGTGTCAGCAATGGGTGCAATTATACGTAGTTCAATGCATTTATTAGAAGGGGTGTCCACAAACATTTGGACATATAGTGTAACTGTTGTAAATAATCCCCCTGCTGGTGTGTGTTAGCTGTGCTAATGTGTGTTAGCTGTGCTGGTGTGTGTTAGCTGTGCTAATGTGTGTTAGCTGTGCTGGTGTGTGTTAGCTGTGCTAATGTGTGTTAGCTGTGCTGGTGTGTGTTAGCTCTGCTGGTGTGTGTTAGCTGTGCTGGTGTGTGTTAGCTGTGCTGATGTGTGTTGGCTCTGCGGGTGTGTGTTAGCTGTGCGGGTGTGTGTTAACTCTGCTGGTGTGTGTTAGCTGTGCTGCGTGTGTTAGCTCTGCTGGCGTGTGTTAGCTGTGCTGGTGTGTGTTAGTTGTGTTGGTGTGTGTTAGCTGTGCTGGTGTGTGTTAGCTGTGCTGATGTGTGTTGGCTCTGCGGGTGTGTGTTAACTCAGCTGGTGTGTGTTAGCTGTGCAGGTGTGTGTTAACTCAGCTGGTGTGTGTTAGCTGTGCAGGTGTGTGTTAGCTGTGCTGGTGTGTGTTAGCTGTGCTGCGTGTGTTAGCTCTGCTGGTGTGTGTTAGCTCTGCTGGTGTGTGTTAGCTGTGCAGGTGTGTGTTAGCTCTGCTGGTGTGTGTTAGCTGTGCTGGTGTGTGTTAGCTGTGCTGGTGTGTGTTAGCTGTGCTGGTGTGTGTTAGTTGTGCAGGTGTGTGTTAGCTGTGCTGGCGTGTGTTAGCTGTGCTGGCGTGTGTTAGCTGTGCTGGTGTGTGTTAGTTGTGTTGGTGTGTGTTAGCTGTGCTGGTGTGTGTTAGCTGTGCTGATGTGTGTTGGCTCTGCGGGTGTGTGTTAGCTGTGCGGGTGTGTGTTAGCTGTGCTGCGTGTGTGTTAGCTGTGCAGGTGTGTGTTAGCTGTGCTGGTGTGTGTTAGCTGTGCTGCGTGTGTTAGCTCTGCTGGTGTGTGTTTGCTGTGCTGCGTGTGTTAGCTCTGCTGGCGTGTGTTAGCTGTGCTGGTGTGTGTTAGTTGTGTTGGTGTGTGTTAGCTCTGCGGGTGTGTGCTAGCTGTGCTGGTGTGTGTTAGCTGTGCAGGTGTGTGTTAGCTCTGCTGGTGTGTGTTAGCTGTGCTGGTGTGTGTTAGTTGTGTTGGTGTGTGTTAGCTCTGCGGGTGTGTGCTAGCTCTGCTGGTGTGTGTTAGCTGTGCTGGCGTGTGTTCGCTCTGCTGGTGTGTGTTAGTTGTGTTGGTGTGTGTTAGCTCTGCGGGTGTGTGTTAGCTTGCTGGTAGCTGTGTTGGTGTGTGTTAGCTGTGCTGGTGTGTGTTAGCTGTGCTGGTGTGTGTTAGTTGTGCAGGTGTGTGTTAGCTGTGCAGGTGTGTGTTAGCTCTGCTGGTGTGTGTTAGCTGTGTTGGTGTGTGTTAGTTGTGCAGGTGTGTGTTAGCTGTGCAGGTGTGTGTGTTAGCTCTGCTGGTGTGTGTTAGCTGTGCTGGTGTGTGTTAGCTGTGCTGGTGTGTGTTAGCTGTGTTGGTGTGTGTTAGTTGTGCAGGTGTGTGTTAGCTGTGTTGGTGTGTGTTAGCTGTGCAGGTGTGTGTTAGCTCTGCTGGTGTGTGTTAGCTGTGTTGGTGTGTTAGCTGTGTTGGTGTGTGTTAGCTGTGCAGGTGTGTGTTAGCTCTGCTGGTGTGTGTTAGCTCTGCTGGTGTGTGTTAGCTGTGCTGGTGTGTGTTAGTTGTGCTGGTGTGTGTTAGCTGTGCAGGTGTGTGTTAGCTGTGTTGGTGTGTGTTAGCTCTGCTGGTGTGTGTTAGCTGTGCTGATGTGTGTTAGCTGTGCTGATGTGTGTTAGCTGTGCTGCCGTGTGTTAGCTGTGCGGGTGTGTGTTAGCTCTGCTGGTGTGTGTTAGCTCTGCTGGTGTGTGTTAGTTGTGTTGGTGTGTGTTAGCTCTGCTGGTGTGTGTTAGCTGTGCTGCCGTGTGTTAGCTGTGCGGGTGTGTGTTAGCTGTGTTGGTGTGTGTTAGCTGTGCTGATGTGTGTTAGCTGTGCGGGTGTGTGTTAGCTCTGCTGGTGTGTGTTAGCTCTGCTGGTGTGTGTTAGTTGTGTTGGTGTGTGTTAGCTCTGCTGGTGTGTGTTAGTTGTGTTGGTGTGTGTTAGCTGTGTTGGTGTGTGTTAGCTGTGTTGGTGTGTGTTAGCTGTGTTGGTGTGTGTTAGCTGTGCTGATGTGTGTTAGCTGTGCGGGTGTGTGTTAGCTCTGCTGGTGTGTGTTAGCTCTGCTGGTGTGTGTTAGTTGTGTTGGTGTGTGTTAGCTCTGCTGGTGTGTGTTAGTTGTGTTGGTGTGTGTTAGCTCTGCTGTCCGCGCTGTGTGGTGATTTGTTGGTGATTTGCGGGCGTCTGTCGTTCCTCTCTGGAGAACACTCTTCCAGGTGGTTCTGCCTAAAACACACGGGCCTGACCGCAGCATCCTGCAGCGAGACGGGAACCATCTGGAAGTCACAACAGGTAATCAGGCCATACACACACACACACACACACACACACTCCACTGCTAACTGGGTCACTGGGACTAAAATGTGGACACCTAGGACTAGATCATCTAAGCAACCCAGGGAAATGAAACTCCACTCACTGGCCACTTTATTAGAAACCTCTCACTAAAAGGAGTCTAGACACACCCCTTTCCACAGCAGCCAGTCACATTCTCTCTCTCTCTCTCTCTCTCTCTCTCTCTCTCTCTCTCTCTCTCTCTCTCTCTCGGCTCTCTCTCTCTCTCTCTCTCTCTCTCTCTA